>NW_026783354.1:600000-779122 GCF_949774975.1 Lagenorhynchus albirostris
CTGAGTGATACTGCATTGTACGTAAGTACCACAACTTCTTTATCCATTTTTCACTTTCTGCGATATTGAACTTGTACCGTAAACCAGGTTCTTGTAAACAGAGCCGTCCCAACCTTTGGGGTGGCTGTGTCTTTTTGATTTTAATTTCCCTAAGCTATAGGACCATAAGTGGAAGTGCCCTAGGCTCTGTTGCTTTGTTTTTTAGATGTTTCAGGAAACACCATACACTTCTCCCGAGTGGCTGTTGGCAATTGACATCCCGCCCATCAGCATAACAAGGCTCCCAGTTCTCCATGGCCTGTCCTGCCTTTCTGGATTTTACACTTTTTTCAGATGGCCCTTTTGACCGGGGGGAAGTGAGACTTCATTGTAGTGCAGATTTCCTTTGGAAGCTTGCTTGGTTGGCCAAAAAGGGCGTATGCGTTTTTTCCTGAATATATTCAGGAAAAAACGCATACGCCCTTTTTGGCCAAGTGCATCATTGTGGACGTTCTGCCTCTTTTCCTATGCTTTAAATGCAATTCCAGTCTACCTCCTGAAATCGGTTTCCTGCAATTCTGCCCCGCTTTCAAGTCCTCTTGGCAGCCTTACTTCAGTATATTTTTGGACGATAGCTGTCATTTATAACTCTGCAGGTTTGTGAATTACAGTGCCCCTGAGCTCCTTTCTTCAAGTCGCTTTCTTGTGAGCTGGCCACAATACCGCAGGATGGCTTCAGGCCCTAATCTGGTTCCGGCACGGCACGCTGAGCCTTTGGTTAATTCCTCTTCCTGGTGGGAAATGAGAGTTAAATTTGCCCGTCCAGACACCTCCAGCTAGTCTGTCATTGGTTCTCCCTATTCCTGTTCATCTTCCGCAGAAATTGCAAACTGGGCCAAACAGGAGGTTAAAGGCACTGACTCTCCAAGTCGGGAGAGTGTTAGTAAAGCGTCTGGAATGTTGCACCTGAGTACCAGGGGACGAAAACTGAGACATATTGGAACACGTCTCCCGATCACACGGTTGATCACACTCTGGGTTCCACATGCATGTTTTAGCTGAAGGAAGAATACCTTAAACCTGGAGAGTTGAGACCCGTGGAATGGGTTCCATGCAATATGACTTCAAAGGGTCTTCATTTGCTCACTGAACCTCTCCAGTCCTATCACTGCTGCGTTTATGCCCCTGTACACACGCTTGATTCTCTTTCGGAGACATAGCAATCCATAGGTTTTAAGATACTTCCTAGTCAGGTACACTCTTAGGCATTTAATATGGGGTGTTGAGTCCATTTCGTTGAGCAAGGAGTAGCTCTTGTCTATTCCATATTTGGCTTAAGGAACTTTATCTGTGCTCATTTCAATCTCTGGTTTTATGCAGCACCCCAACTCACCTTTCCCCTTAAGCAAGCATAAGTTGGTTTTCTAAATTTGAGACCCTGTTCTGTTTTGTAATTCAGTTCCTGTGTAGCGAAGGTTACATTCCGTGTATTAGTGATATCTTATGATGTTTCTTTTCCTGTGTGACTTATTTCAGTTAGAATCATCGTACCTGAATCCACTCATTATGCTGCTACGGGCCTGATGACATAGATTTCATTGCTGAGTGATACTGCATTGTACGTAAGTACCACAACTTCTTTATCCATTTTTCACTTTCTGCGATATTGAACTTGTACCGTAAACCAGGTTCTTGTAAACAGAGCCGTCCCAACCTTTGGGGTGGCTGTGTCTTTTGATTTTAATTTCCCTAAGCTATAGGACCATAAGTGGAAGTGCCCTAGGCTCTGTTGCTTTGTTTTTTAGATGTTTCAGGAAACACCATACACTTCTCCCGAGTGGCTGTTGGCAATTGACATCCCGCCCATCAGCATAACAAGGCTCCCAGTTCTCCATGGCCTGTCCTGCCTTTCTGGATTTTACACTTTTTTCAGATGGCCCTTTTGACCGGGGGGAAGTGAGACTTCATTGTAGTGCAGATTTCCTTTGCAAGCTTGCTTGGTTGGCCAAAAAGGGCGTATGCGTTTTTTCCTGAATATATTCAGGAAAAAACGCATACGCCCTTTTTGGCCAAGTGCATCATTGTGGACGTTCTGCCTCTTTTCCTATGCTTTAAATGCAATTCCAGTCTACCTCCTGAAATCGGTTTCCTGCAATTCTGCCCCGCTTTCAAGTCCTCTTGGCAGCCTTACTTCAGTATATTTTTGGACGATAGCTGTCATTTATAACTCTGCAGGTTTGTGAATTACAGTGCCCCTGAGCTCCTTTCTTCAACTCGCTTTCTCGTGAGCTGGCCGCAACACCGCAGGATGGCTTCAGGCCCTAATCTGGTTCCGGCACGGCACGCTGAGCCTTTGGTTAATTCCTCTTCCTGGTGGGAAATGAGAGTTAAATTTGCCCGTCCAGACACCTCCAGCTACTCTGTCATTGGTTCTCCCTATTCCTGTTCATCTTCCGCAGAAATTGCAAACTGGGCCAAACAGGAGGTTAAAGGCACTGACTCTCCAAGTCGGGAGAGTGTTAGTAAAGCGTCTGGAATGTTGCACCCGAGTACCAGGGGACGAAAACTGAGACATATTGGAACACGTCTCCCGATCACACGGTTGATCATACTCTGGGTTCCACATGCATGTTTTAGCTGAAGGAAGAATCCCTTAAACCTGGAGAGTTGAGACCCGTGGAATGGGTACCATGCAATATGACTTCAAAGGGTCTTCATTTGCTCACCGAACCTCTCCAATCCTATCACTGCTGCTTTTATGCCCCTGTACACACACTTTATTCTCTTTCAGAGACATAGCAATCCATAGGTTTTAAGATACTTCCTAGTCAGGTACACTCTTAGGCATTTAATATGGGGTGTTGAGTCCATTTCGTTGAGCAAGGAGTAGCTCTTGTCTATTCCATATTTGGCTTAAGGAACTTTATCTGTGCTCATTTCAATCTCTGGTTTTATGCAGCACCCCAACTCACCTTTCCCCTTAAGCAAGCATAAGTTGGTTTTCTAAATTTGAGACCCTGTTCTGTTTTGTAATTCAGTTCCTGTGTAGCCAAGTTTACATTCCGTGTATTAGTGATATCTTATGATGTTTCTTTTTCTGTGTGACTTATTTCAGTTAGAATCATCGTACCTGAATCCACTCATTATGCTGCTACAGGCCTGATGACATAGATTTCATTGCTGAGTGATATTGCATTGTACATAAGTACCACATCTTCTTTATCCACTTTTCACTTTCTGCAATATTGAACTTGTACCGTAAACCAGGTTCTTGTAAACAGAGCCGTCCCAACCTTTGGGGTGGCTGTGTCTTTTGATTTTAATTTCCCTAAGCTATAGGACCATAAGTGGAAGTGCCCTAGGCTCTGTTGCTTTGTTTTTTAGATGTTTCAGGAAACACCATACACTTCTCCCGAGTGGCTGTTGGCAATTTACATCCCGCCCATCAGCATAACAAGGCTCCCAGTTCTCCATGGCCTGTCCTGCCTTTCTGGATTTTACACTTTTTTCAGATGGCCCTTTTGACCGGGGGGAAGTGAGACTTCATTGTAGTGCAGATTTCCTTTGCAAGCTTGCTTAGTTGGCCAAAAAGGGCGTATGCGTTTTTTCCTGAATATATTCAGGAAAAAACGCATACGCCCTTTTTGGCCAAGTGCATCATTGTGGACGTTCTGCCTCTTTTCCTATGCTTTAAATGCAATTCCAGTCTACCTCCTGAAATCGGTTTCCTGCAATTCTGCCCCGCTTTCAAGTCCTCTTGGCAGCCTTACTTCAGTATATTTTTGGACGATAGCTGTCATTTATAACTCTGCAGGTTTGTGAATTACAGTGCCCCTGAGCTCCTTTCTTCAACTCGCTTTCTCGTGAGCTGGCCGCAACACCGCAGGATGGCTTCAGGCCCTAATCTGGTTCCGGCACGGCACGCTGAGCCTTTGGTTAATTCCTCTTCCTGGTGGGAAATGAGAGTTAAATTTGCCCGTCCAGACACCTCCAGCTAGTCTGTCATTGGTTCTCCCTATTCCTGTTCATCTTCCGCAGAAATTGCAAACTGGGCCAAACAGGAGGTTAAAGGCACTGACTCTCCAAGTCGGGAGAGTGTTAGTAAAGCGTCTGGAATGTTGCACCCGAGTACCAGGGGACGAAAACTGAGACATATTGGAACACGTCTCCCGATCACACGGTTGATCATACTCTGGGTTCCACATGCATGTTTTAGCTGAAGGAAGAATCCCTTAAACCTGGAGAGTTGAGACCCGTGGAATGGGTACCATGCAATATGACTTCAAAGGGTCTTCATTTGCTCACCGAACCTCTCCAATCCTATCACTGCTGCATTTATGCCCCTGTACACACACTTGATTCTCTTTCAGAGACATAGCAATCCATAGGTTTTAAGATACTTCCTAGTCAGGTACACTCTTAGGCATTTAATATGGGGTGTTGAGTCCATTTCGTTGAGCAAGGAGTAGCTCTTGTCTATTCCATATTTGGCTTAAGGAACTTTATCTGTGCTCATTTCAATCTCTGGTTTTATGCAGCACCCCAACTCACCTTTCCCCTTAAGCAAGCATAAGTTGGTTTTCTAAATTTGAGACCCTGTTCTGTTTTGTAATTCAGTTCCTGTGTAGCCAAGTTTACATTCCGTGTATTAGTGATATCTTATGATGTTTCTTTTTCTGTGTGACTTATTTCAGTTAGAATCATCGTACCTGAATCCACTCATTATGCTGCTACGGGCCTGATGACATAGATTTCATTGCTGAGTGATATTGCATTGTACGTAAGTACCACAACTTCTTTATCCATTTTTCACTTTCTGCGATATTGAACTTGTACCGTAAACCAGGTTCTTGTAAACAGAGCCGTCCCAACCTTTGGGGTGGCTGTGTCTTTTTGATTTTAATTTCCCTAAGCTATAGGACCATAAGTGGAAGTGCCCTAGGCTCTGTTGCTTTGTTTTTTAGATGTTTCAGGAAACACCATACACTTCTCCCGAGTGGCTGTTGGCAATTGACATCCCGCCCATCAGCATAACAAGGCTCCCAGTTCTCCATGGCCTGTCCTGCCTTTCTGGATTTTACACTTTTTTCAGATGGCCCTTTTGACCGGGGGGAAGTGAGACTTCATTGTAGTGCAGATTTCCTTTGTAAGCTTGCTTGGTTGGCCAAAAAGGGCGTATGCGTTTTTTCCTGAATATATTCAGGAAAAAACGCATACGCCCTTTTTGGCCAAGTGCATCATTGTGGACGTTCTGCCTCTTTTCCTATGCTTTAAATGCAATTCCAGTCTACCTCCTGAAATCGGTTTCCTGCAATTCTGCCCCGCTTTCAAGTCCTCTTGGCAGCCTTACTTCAGTATATTTTTGGACGATAGCTGTCATTTATAACTCTGCAGGTTTGTGAATTACAGTGCCCCTGAGCTCCTTTCTTCAACTCGCTTTCTCGTGAGCTGGCCGCAACACCGCAGGATGGCTTCAGGCCCTAATCTGGTTCCGGCACGGCACGCTGAGCCTTTGGTTAATTCCTCTTCCTGGTGGGAAATGAGAGTTAAATTTGCCCGTCCAGACACCTCCAGCTAGTCTGTCATTGGATCTCCCTATTCCTGTTCATCTTCCGCAGAAATTGCAAACTGGGCCAAACAGGAGGTTAAAGGCACTGACTCTCCAAGTCGGGAGAGTGTTAGTAAAGCGTCTGGAATGTTGCACCCGAGTACCAGGGGACGAAAACTGAGACATATTGGAACACGTCTCCCGATCACACGGTTGATCATACTCTGGGTTCCACATGCATGTTTTAGCTGAAGGAAGAATCCCTTAAACCTGGAGAGTTGAGACCCGTGGAATGGGTACCATGCAATATGACTTCAAAGGGTCTTCATTTGCTCACCGAACCTCTCCAATCCTATCACTGCTGCATTTATGCCCCTGTACACACACTTGATTCTCTTTCAGAGACATAGCAATCCATAGGTTTTAAGATACTTCCTAGTCAGGTACACTCTTAGGCATTTAATATGGGGTGTTGAGTCCATTTCGTTGAGCAAGGAGTAGCTCTTGTCTATTCCATATTTGGCTTAAGGAACTTTATCTGTGCTCATTTCAATCTCTGGTTTTATGCAGCACCCCAACTCACCTTTCCCCTTAAGCAAGCATAAGTTGGGTTTCTAAATTTGAGACCCTGTTCTGTTTTGTAATTCAGTTCCTGTGTAGCCAAGTTTACATTCCGTGTATTAGTGATATCTTATGATGTTTCTTTTTCTGTGTGACTTATTTCAGTTAGAATCATCGTACCTGAATCCACTCATTATGCTGCTACGGGCCTGATGACATAGATTTCATTGCTGAGTGATATTGCATTGTACGTAAGTACCACAACTTCTTTATCCATTTTTCACTTTCTGCGATATTGAACTTGTACCGTAAACCAGGTTCTTGTAAACAGAGCCGTCCCAACCTTTGGGGTGGCTGTGTCTTTTTGATTTTAATTTCCCTAAGCTATAGGACCATAAGTGGAAGTGCCCTAGGCTCTGTTGCTTTGTTTTTTAGATGTTTCAGGAAACACCATACACTTCTCCCGAGTGGCTGTTGGCAATTTACATCCCGCCCATCAGCATAACAAGGCTCCCAGTTCTCCATGGCCTGTCCTGCCTTTCTGGATTTTACACTTTTTTCAGATGGCCCTTTTGACCGGGGGGAAGTGAGACTTCACTGTAGTGCAGATTTCCTTTGCAAGCTTGCTTGGTTGGCCAAAAAGGGCGTATGCGTTTTTTCCTGAATATATTCAGGAAAAAACGCATACGCCCTTTTTGGCCAAGTGCATCATTGTGGACGTTCTGCCTCTTTTCCTATGCTTTAAATGCAATTCCAGTCTACCTCCTGAAATCGGTTTCCTGCAATTCTGCCCCGCTTTCAAGTCCTCTTGGCAGCCTTACTTCAGTATATTTTTGGACGATAGCTGTCATTTATAACTCTGCAGGTTTGTGAATTACAGTGCCCCTGAGCTCCTTTCTTCAACTCGCTTTCTCGTGAGCTGGCCGCAACCCCGCAGGATGGCTTCAGGCCCTAATCTGGTTCCGGCACGGCACGCTGAGCCTTTGGTTAATTCCTCTTCCTGGTGGGAAATGAGAGTTAAATTTGCCCGTCCAGACACCTCCAGCTAGTCTGTCATTGGTTCTCCCTATTCCTGTTCATCTTCCGCAGAAATTGCAAACTGGGCCAAACAGGAGGTTAAAGGCACTGACTCTCCAAGTCGGGAGAGTGTTAGTAAAGCGTCTGGAATGTTGCACCCGAGTACCAGGGGACGAAAACTGAGACATATTGGAACACGTCTCCCGATCACACGGTTGATCATACTCTGGGTTCCACATGCATGTTTTAGCTGAAGGAAGAATACCTTAAACCTGGAGAGTTGAGACCCGTGGAATGGGTACCATGCATTATGACTTCAAAGGGTCTTCATTTGCTCACCGAACCTCTCCAATCCTATCACTGCTGCGTTTATGCCCCTGTACACACACTTGATTCTCTTTCAGAGACATAGCAATCCATAGGTTTTAAGATACTTCCTAGTCAGGTACACTCTTAGGCATTTAATATGGGGTGTTGAGTCCATTTCGTTGAGCAAGGAGTAGCTCTTGTCTATTCCATATTTGGCTTAAGGAACTTTATCTGTGCTCATTTCAATCTCTGGTTTTATGCAGCACCCCAACTCACCTTTCCCCTTAAGCAAGCATAAGTTGGTTTTCTAAATTTGAGACCCTGTTCTGTTTTGTAATTCAGTTCCTGTGTAGCCAAGTTTACATTCCGTGTATTAGTGATATCTTATGAAGTTTCTTTTTCTGTGTGACTTATTTCAGTTAGAATCATCGTACCTGAATCCACTCATTATGCTGCTACGGGCCTGATGACAGATTTCATTGCTGAGTGATATTGCATTGTACGTAAGTACCACAACTTCTTTATCCATTTTTCACTTTCTGCGATATTGAACTTGTACCGTAAACCAGGTTCTTGTAAACAGAGCCGTCCCAACCTTTGGGGTGGCTGTGTCTTTTGATTTTAATTTCCCTAAGCTATAGGACCATAAGTGGAAGTGCCCTAGGCTCTGTTGCTTTGTTTTTTAGATGTTTCAGGAAACACCATACACTTCTCCCGAGTGGCTGTTGGCAATTTACATCCCGCCCATCAGCATAACAAGGCTCCCAGTTCTCCATGGCCTGTCCTGCCTTTCTGGATTTTACACTTTTTTCAGATGGCCCTTTTGACCGGGGGGAAGTGAGACTTCATTGTAGTGCAGATTTCCTTTGCAAGCTTGCTTGGTTGGCCAAAAAGGGCGTATGCGTTTTTTCCTGAATATATTCAGGAAAAAACGCATACGCCCTTTTTGGCCAAGTGCATCATTGTGGACGTTCTGCCTCTTTTCCTATGCTTTCAATGCAATTCCAGTCTACCTCCTGAAATCGGTTTCCTGCAATTCTGCCCCGCTTTCAAGTCCTCTTGGCAGCCTTACTTCAGTATATTTTTGGACGATAGCTGTCATTTATAACTCTGCAGGTTTGTGAATTACAGTGCCCCTGAGCTCCTTTCTTCAACTCGCTTTCTTGTGAGCTGGCCGCAACACCGCAGGATGGCTTCAGGCCCTAATCTGGTTCCGGCACGGCACGCTGAGCCTTTGGTTAATTCCTCTTCCTGGTGGGAAATGAGAGTTAAATTTGCCCGTCCAGACACCTCCAGCTAGTCTGTCATTGGTTCTCCCTATTCCTGTTCATCTTCCGCAGAAATTGCAAACTGGGCCAAACAGGAGGTTAAAGGCACTGACTCTCCAAGTCGGGAGAGTGTTAGTAAAGCGTCTGGAATGTTGCACCCGAGTACCAGGGGACGAAAACTGAGACATATTGGAACACGTCTCCCGATCACACGGTTGATCATACTCTGGGTTCCACATGCATGTTTTAGCTGAAGGAAGAATACCTTAAACCTGGAGAGTTGAGACCCGTGGAATGGGTACCATGCAATATGACTTCAAAGGGTCTTCATTTGCTCACCGAACCTCTCCAATCCTATCACTGCTGCGTTTATGCCCCTGTACACACACTTGATTCTCTTTCAGAGACATAGCAATCCATAGGTTTTAAGATACTTCCTAGTCAGGTACACTCTTAGGCATTTAATATGGGGTGTTGAGTCCATTTCGTTGAGCAAGGAGTAGCTCTTGTCTATTCCATATTTGGCTTAAGGAACTTTATCTGTGCTCATTTCAATCTCTGGTTTTATGCAGCACCCCAACTCACCTTTCCCCTTAAGCAAGCATAAGTTGGTTTTCTAAATTTGAGACCCTGTTCTGTTTTGTAATTCAGTTCCTGTGTAGCCAAGGTTACATTCCGTGTATTAGTGATATCTTATGATGTTTCTTTTCCTGTGTGACTTATTTCAGTTAGAATCATCGTACCTGAATCCACTCATTATGCTGCTACGGGCCTGATGACATAGATTTCATTGCTGAGTGATACTGCATTGTACGTAAGTACCACAACTTCTTTATCCATTTTTCACTTTCTGCGATACTGAACTTGTACCGTAAACCAGGTTCTTGTAAACAGAGCCGTCCCAACCTTTGGGGTGGCTGTGTCTTTTGATTTTAATTTCCCTAAGCTATAGGACCATAAGTGGAAGTGCCCTAGGCTCTGTTGCTTTGTTTTTTAGATGTTTCAGGAAACACCATACACTTCTCCCGAGTGGCTGTTGGCAATTTACATCCCGCCCATCAGCATAACAAGGCTCCCAGTTCTCCATGGCCTGTCCTGCCTTTCTGGATTTTACACTTTTTTCAGATGGCCCTTTTGACCAGGGGGAAGTGAGACTTCATTGTAGTGCAGATTTCCTTTGCAAGCTTGCTTGGTTGGCCAAAAAGGGCGTATGCGTTTTTTCCTGAATATATTCAGGAAAAAACGCATACGCCCTTTTTGGCCAAGTGCATCATTGTGGACGTTCTGCCTCTTTTCCTATGCTTTCAATGCAATTCCAGTCTACCTCCTGAAATCGGTTTCCTGCAATTCTGCCCCGCTTTCAAGTCCTCTTGGCAGCCTTACTTCAGTATATTTTTGGATGATAGCTGTCATTTATAACTCTGCAGGTTTGTGAATTACAGTGCCCCTGAGCTCCTTTCTTCAACTCGCTTTCTCGTGAGCTGGCCGCAACACCGCAGGATGGCTTCAGGCCCTAATCTGGTTCCGGCACGGCACGCTGAGCCTTTGGTTAATTCCTCTTCCTGGTGGGAAATGAGAGTTAAATTTGCCCGTCCAGACACCTCCAGCTAGTCTGTCATTGGTTCTCCCTATTCCTGTTCATCTTCCGCAGAAATTGCAAACTGGGCCAAACAGGAGGTTAAAGGCACTGACTCTCCAAGTCGGGAGAGTGTTAGTAAAGCGTCTGGAATGTTGCACCCGAGTACCAGGGGACGAAAACTGAGACATATTGGAACACGTCTCCCGATCACACGGTTGATCATACTCTGGGTTCCACATGCATGTTTTAGCTGAAGGAAGAATACCTTAAACCTGGAGAGTTGAGACCCGTGGAATGGGTACCATGCAATATGACTTCAAAGGGTCTTCATTTGCTCACCGAACCTCTCCAATCCTATCACTGCTGCGTTTATGCCCCTGTACACACACTTGATTCTCTTTCAGAGACATAGCAATCCATAGGTTTTAAGATACTTCCTAGTCAGGTACACTCTTAGGCATTTAATATGGGGTGTTGAGTCCATTTCGTTGAGCAAGGAGTAGCTCTTGTCTATTCCATATTTGGCTTAAGGAACTTTATCTGTGCTCATTTCAATCTCTGGTTTTATGCAGCACCCCAACTCACCTTTCCCCTTAAGCAAGCATAAGTTGGTTTTCTAAATTTGAGACCCTGTTCTGTTTTGGAATTCAGTTCCTGTGTAGCCAAGTTTACATTCCGTGTATTAGTGATATCTTATGATGTTTCTTTTCCTGTGTGACTTATTTCAGTTAGAATCATCGTACCTGAATCCACTCATTATGCTGCTACGGGCCTGATGACATAGATTTCATTGCTGAGTGATACTGCATTGTACGTAAGTACCACAACTTCTTTATCCATTTTTCACTTTCTGCGATACTGAACTTGTACCGTAAACCAGGTTCTTGTAAACAGAGCCGTCCCAACCTTTGGGGTGGCTGTGTCTTTTGATTTTAATTTCCCTAAGCTATAGGACCATAAGTGGAAGTGCCCTAGGCTCTGTTGCTTTGTTTTTTAGATGTTTCAGGAAACACCATACACTTCTCCCGAGTGGCTGTTGGCAATTTACATCCCGCCCATCAGCATAACAAGGCTCCCAGTTCTCCATGGCCTGTCCTGCCTTTCTGGATTTTACACTTTTTTCAGATGGCCCTTTTGACCGGGGGGAAGTGAGACTTCACTGTAGTGCAGATTTCCTTTGCAAGCTTGCTTGGTTGGCCAAAAAGGGCGTATGCGTTTTTTCCTGAATATATTCAGGAAAAAACGCATACGCCCTTTTTGGCCAAGTGCATCATTGTGGACGTTCTGCCTCTTTTCCTATGCTTTAAATGCAATTCCAGTCTACCTCCTGAAATCGGTTTCCTGCAATTCTGCCCCGCTTTCAAGTCCTCTTGGCAGCCTTACTTCAGTATATTTTTGGACGATAGCTGTCATTTATAACTCTGCAGGTTTGTGAATTACAGTGCCCCTGAGCTCCTTTCTTCAACTCGCTTTCTCGTGAGCTGGCCGCAACCCCGCAGGATGGCTTCAGGCCCTAATCTGGTTCCGGCACGGCACGCTGAGCCTTTGGTTAATTCCTCTTCCTGGTGGGAAATGAGAGTTAAATTTGCCCGTCCAGACACCTCCAGCTAGTCTCTCATTGGTTCTCCCTATTCCTGTTCATCTTCCGCAGAAATTGCAAAGTGGGCCAAACAGGAGGTTAAAGGCACTGACTCTCCAAGTAGGGAGAGTGTTAGTAAAGCGTCTGGAATGTTGCACCCGAGTACCAGGGGACGAAAACTGAGACATATTGGAACACGTCTCCCGATCACACAGTTGATCATACTCTGGGTTCCACATGCATGTTGTAGCTGAAGGAAGAATACCTTAAACCTGGAGAGTTGAGACCCGTGGAATGGGTACCATGCAATATGACTTCAAAGGGTCTTCATTTGCTCACCGAACCTCTCCAATCCTATCACTGCTGCCTTTATGCCCCTGTACACACACTTGATTCTCTTTCAGAGACATAGCAATCCATAGGTTTTAAGATACTTCCTAGTCAGGTACACTCTTAGGCATTTAATATGGGGTGTTGAGTCCATTTCGTTGAGCAAGGAGTAGCTCTTGTCTATTCCATATTTGGCTTAAGGAACTTTATCTGTGCTCATTTCAATCTCTGGTTTTATGCAGCACCCCAACTCACCTTTCCCCTTAAGCAAGCATAAATTGGGTTTCTAAATTTGAGACCCTGTTCTGATTTGTAATTCAGTTCCTGTGTAGCCAAGTTTACATTCCGTGTATTAGTGATATCTTATGATGTTTCTTTTCCTGTGTGACTTATTTCAGTTAGAATCATCGTACCTGAATCCACTCATTATGCTGCTACGGGCCTGATGACATAGATTTCATTGCTGAGTGATACTGCATTGTACGTAAGTACCACAACTTCTTTATCCATTTTTCACTTTCTGCGATATTGAACTTGTACCGTAAACCAGGTTCTTGTAAACAGAGCCGTCCCAACCTTTGGGGTGGCTGTGTCTTTTGATTTTAATTTCCCTAAGCTATAGGACCATAAGTGGAAGTGCCCTAGGCTCTGTTGCTTTGTTTTTTAGATGTTTCAGGAAACACCATACACTTCTCCCGAGTGGCTGTTGGCAATTTACATCCCGCCCATCAGCATAACAAGGCTCCCAGTTCTCCATGGCCTGTCCTGCCTTTCTGGATTTTACACTTTTTTCAGATGGCCCTTTTGACCGGGGGGAAGTGAGACTTCACTGTAGTGCAGATTTCCTTTGCAAGCTTGCTTGGTTGGCCAAAAAGGGCGTATGCATTTTTTCCTGAATATATTCAGGAAAAAACGCATACGCCCTTTTTGGCCAAGTGCATCATTGTGGACGTTCTGCCTCTTTTCCTATGCTTTAAATGCAATTCCAGTCTACCTCCTGAAATCGGTTTCCTGCAATTCTGCCCCGCTTTCAAGTCCTCTTGGCAGCCTTACTTCAGTATATTTTTGGACGATAGCTGTCATTTATAACTCTGCAGGTTTGTGAATTACAGTGCCCCTGAGCTCCTTTCTTCAACTCGCTTTCTTGTGAGCTGGCCGCAACACCGCAGGATGGCTTCAGGCCCTAATCTGGTTCCGGCACGGCACGCTGAGCCTTTGGTTAATTCCTCTTCCTGGTGGGAAATGAGAGTTAAATTTGCCCGTCCAGACACCTCCAGCTAGTCTGTCATTGGTTCTGCCTATTCCTGTTCATCTTCCGCAGAAATTGCAAACTGGGCCAAACAGGAGGTTAAAGGCACTGACTCTCCAAGTCGGGAGAGTGTTAGTAAAGCGTCTGGAATGTTGCACCCGAGTACCAGGGGACGAAAACTGAGACATATTGGAACACGTCTCCCGATCACACGGTTGATCATACTCTGGGTTCCACATGCATGTTTTAGCTGAAGGAAGAATACCTTAAACCTGGAGAGTTGAGACCCGTGGAATGGGTACCATGCAATATGACTTCAAAGGGTCTTCATTTGCTCACCGAACCTCTCCAATCCTATCACTGCTGCGTTTATGCCCCTGTACACACACTTGATTCTCTTTCAGAGACATAGCAATCCATAGGTTTTAAGATACTTCCTAGTCAGGTACACTCTTAGGCATTTAATATGGGGTGTTGAGTCCATTTCGTTGAGCAAGGAGTAGCTCTTGTCTATTCCATATTTGGCTTAAGGAACTTTATCTGTGCTCATTTCAATCTCTGGTTTTATGCAGCACCCCAACTCACCTTTCCCCTTAAGCAAGCATAAGTTGGTTTTCTAAATTTGAGACCCTGTTCTGTTTTGTAATTCAGTTCCTGTGTAGCCAAGGTTACATTCCGTGTATTAGTGATATCTTATGATGTTTCTTTTCCTGTGTGACTTATTTCAGTTAGAATCATCGTACCTGAATCCACTCATTATGCTGCTACGGGCCTGATGACATAGATTTCATTGCTGAGTGATACTGCATTGTACGTAAGTACCACAACTTCTTTATCCATTTTTCACTTTCTGCGATACTGAACTTGTACCGTAAACCAGGTTCTTGTAAACAGAGCCGTCCCAACCTTTGGGGTGGCTGTGTCTTTTGATTTTAATTTCCCTAAGCTATAGGACCATAAGTGGAAGTGCCCTAGGCTCTGTTGCTTTGTTTTTTAGATGTTTCAGGAAACACCATACACTTCTCCCGAGTGGCTGTTGGCAATTTACATCCCGCCCATCAGCATAACAAGGCTCCCAGTTCTCCATGGCCTGTCCTGCCTTTCTGGATTTTACACTTTTTTCAGATGGCCCTTTTGACCGGGGGGAAGTGAGACTTCATTGTAGTGCAGATTTCCTTTGCAAGCTTGCTTGGTTGGCCAAAAAGGGCGTATGCGTTTTTTCCTGAATATATTCAGGAAAAAACGCATACGCCCTTTTTGGCCAAGTGCATCATTGTGGACGTTCTGCCTCTTTTCCTATGCTTTCAATGCAATTCCAGTCTACCTCCTGAAATCGGTTTCCTGCAATTCTGCCCCGCTTTCAAGTCCTCTTGGCAGCCTTACTTCAGTATATTTTTGGACGATAGCTGTCATTTATAACTCTGCAGGTTTGTGAATTACAGTGCCCCTGAGCTCCTTTCTTCAACTCGCTTTCTCGTGAGCTGGCCGCAACACCGCAGGATGGCTTCAGGCCCTAATCTGGTTCCGGCACGGCACGCTGAGCCTTTGGTTAATTCCTCTTCCTGGTGGGAAATGAGAGTTAAATTTGCCCGTCCAGACACCTCCAGCTAGTCTGTCATTGGTTCTCCCTATTCCTGTTCATCTTCCGCAGAAATTGCAAACTGGGCCAAACAGGAGGTTAAAGGCACTGACTCTCCAAGTCGGGAGAGTGTTAGTAAAGCGTCTGGAATGTTGCACCCGAGTACCAGGGGACGAAAACTGAGACATATTGGAACACGTCTCCCGATCACACGGTTGATCATACTCTGGGTTCCACATGCATGTTTTAGCTGAAGGAAGAATACCTTAAACCTGGAGAGTTGAGACTCGTGGAATGGGTACCATGCAATATGACTTCAAAGGGTCTTCATTTGCTCACCGAACCTCTCCAATCCTATCACTGCTGCGTTTATGCCCCTGTACACACACTTGATTCTCTTTCAGAGACATAGCAATCCATAGGTTTTAAGATACTTCCTAGTCAGGTACACTCTTAGGCATTTAATATGGGGTGTTGAGTCCATTTCGTTGAGCAAGGAGTAGCTCTTGTCTATTCCATATTTGGCTTAAGGAACTTTATCTGTGCTCATTTCAATCTCTGGTTTTATGCAGCACCCCAACTCACCTTTCCCCTTAAGCAAGCATAAGTTGGGTTTCTAAATTTGAGACCCTGTTCTGTTTTGTAATTCAGTTCCTGTGTAGCCAAGTTTACATTCCGTGTATTAGTGATATCTTATGATGTTTCTTTTTCTGTGTGACTTATTTCAGTTAGAATCATCGTACCTGAATCCACTCATTATGCTGCTACGGGCCTGATGACATAGATTTCATTGCTGAGTGATACTGCATTGTACGTAAGTACCACAAATTCTTTATCCATTTTTCACTTTCTGCGATATTGAACTTGTACCATAAACCAGGTTCTTGTAAACAGAGCCGTCCCAACCTTTGGGGTGGCTGTGTCTTTTGATTTTAATTTCCCTAAGCTATAGGACCATAAGTGGAAGTGCCCTAGGCTCTGTTGCTTTGTTTTTTAGATGTTTCAGGAAACACCATACACTTCTCCCGAGTGGCTGTTGGCAATTTACATCCCGCCCATCAGCATAACAAGGCTCCCAGTTCTCCATGGCCTGTCCTGCCTTTCTGGATTTTACACTTTTTTCAGATGGCCCTTTTGACCAGGGGGAAGTGAGACTTCACTGTAGTGCAGATTTCCTTTGCAAGCTTGCTTGGTTGGCCAAAAAGGGCGTATGCGTTTTTTCCTGAATATATTCAGGAAAAAACGCATACGCCCTTTTTGGCCAAGTGCATCATTGTGGACGTTCTGCCTCTTTTCCTATGCTTTAAATGCAATTCCAGTCTACCTCCTGAAATCGGTTTCCTGCAATTCTGCCCCGCTTTCAAGTCCTCTTGGCAGCCTTACTTCAGTATATTTTTGGACGATAGCTGTCATTTATAACTCTGCAGGTTTGTGAATTACAGTGCCCCTGAGCTCCTTTCTTCAACTCGCTTTCTCGTGAGCTGGCCGCAACCCCGCAGGATGGCTTCAGGCCCTAATCTGGTTCCGGCACGGCACGCTGAGCCTTTGGTTAATTCCTCTTCCTGGTGGGAAATGAGAGTTAAATTTGCCCGTCCAGACACCTCCAGCTAGTCTCTCATTGGTTCTCCCTATTCCTGTTCATCTTCCGCAGAAATTGCAAAGTGGGCCAAACAGGAGGTTAAAGGCACTGACTCTCCAAGTAGGGAGAGTGTTAGTAAAGCGTCTGGAATGTTGCACCCGAGTACCAGGGGACGAAAACTGAGACATATTGGAACACGTCTCCCGATCACACAGTTGATCATACTCTGGGTTCCACATGCATGTTGTAGCTGAAGGAAGAATACCTTAAACCTGGAGAGTTGAGACCCGTGGAATGGGTACCATGCAATATGACTTCAAAGGGTCTTCATTTGCTCACCGAACCTCTCCAATCCTATCACTGCTGCCTTTATGCCCCTGTACACACACTTGATTCTCTTTCAGAGACATAGCAATCCATAGGTTTTAAGATACTTCCTAGTCAGGTACACTCTTAGGCATTTAATATGGGGTGTTGAGTCCATTTCGTTGAGCAAGGAGTAGCTCTTGTCTATTCCATATTTGGCTTAAGGAACTTTATCTGTGCTCATTTCAATCTCTGGTTTTATGCAGCACCCCAACTCACCTTTCCCCTTAAGCAAGCATAAATTGGGTTTCTAAATTTGAGACCCTGTTCTGATTTGTAATTCAGTTCCTGTGTAGCCAAGTTTACATTCCGTGTATTAGTGATATCTTATGATGTTTCTTTTCCTGTGTGACTTATTTCAGTTAGAATCATCGTACCTGAATCCACTCATTATGCTGCTACGGGCCTGATGACATAGATTTCATTGCTGAGTGATACTGCATTGTACGTAAGTACCACAACTTCTTTATCCATTTTTCACTTTCTGCGATATTGAACTTGTACCGTAAACCAGGTTCTTGTAAACAGAGCCGTCCCAACCTTTGGGGTGGCTGTGTCTTTTGATTTTAATTTCCCTAAGCTATAGGACCATAAGTGGAAGTGCCCTAGGCTCTGTTGCTTTGTTTTTTAGATGTTTCAGGAAACACCATACACTTCTCCCGAGTGGCTGTTGGCAATTTACATCCCGCCCATCAGCATAACAAGGCTCCCAGTTCTCCATGGCCTGTCCTGCCTTTCTGGATTTTACACTTTTTTCAGATGGCCCTTTTGACCGGGGGGAAGTGAGACTTCATTGTAGTGCAGATTTCCTTTGCAAGCTTGCTTGGTTGGCCAAAAAGGGCGTATGCGTTTTTTCCTGAATATATTCAGGAAAAACGCATACGCCCTTTTTGGCCAAGTGCATCATTGTGGACGTTCTGCCTCTTTTCCTATGCTTTAAATGCAATTCCAGTCTACCTCCTGAAATCGGTTTCCTGCAATTCTGCCCCGCTTTCAAGTCCTCTTGGCAGCCTTACTTCAGTATATTTTTGGACGATAGCTGTCATTTATAACTCTGCAGGTTTGTGAATTACAGTGCCCCTGAGCTCCTTTCTTCAACTCGCTTTCTCGTGAGCTGGCCGCAACCCCGCAGGATGGCTTCAGGCCCTAATCTGGTTCCGGCACGGCACGCTGAGCCTTTGGTTAATTCCTCTTCCTGGTGGGAAATGAGAGTTAAATTTGCCCGTCCAGACACCTCCAGCTAGTCTGTCATTGGTTCTCCCTATTCCTGTTCATCTTCCGCAGAAATTGCAAACTGGGCCAAACAGGAGGTTAAAGGCACTGACTCTCCAAGTCGGGAGAGTGTTAGTAAAGCGTCTGGAATGTTGCACCCGAGTACCAGGGGACGAAAACTGAGACATATTGGAACACGTCTCCCGATCACACGGTTGATCATACTCTGGGTTCCACATGCATGTTTTAGCTGAAGGAAGAATACCTTAAACCTGGAGAGTTGAGACTCGTGGAATGGGTACCATGCAATATGACTTCAAAGGGTCTTCATTTGCTCACCGAACCTCTCCAATCCTATCACTGCTGCGTTTATGCCCCTGTACACACACTTGATTCTCTTTCAGAGACATAGCAATCCATAGGTTTTAAGATACTTCCTAGTCAGGTACACTCTTAGGCATTTAATATGGGGTGTTGAGTCCATTTCGTTGAGCAAGGAGTAGCTCTTGTCTATTCCATATTTGGCTTAAGGAACTTTATCTGTGCTCATTTCAATCTCTGGTTTTATGCAGCACCCCAACTCACCTTTCCCCTTAAGCAAGCATAAGTTGGGTTTCTAAATTTGAGACCCTGTTCTGTTTTGTAATTCAGTTCCTGTGTAGCCAAGTTTACATTCCGTGTATTAGTGATATCTTATGATGTTTCTTTTCCTGTGTGACTTATTTCAGTTAGAATCATCGTACCTGAATCCACTCATTATGCTGCTACGGGCCTGATGACATAGATTTCATTGCTGAGTGATACTGCATTGTACGTAAGTACCACAACTTCTTTATCCATTTTTCACTTTCTGCGATATTGAACTTGTACCGTAAACCAGGTTCTTGTAAACAGAGCCGTCCCAACCTTTGGGGTGGCTGTGTCTTTTGATTTTAATTTCCCTAAGCTATAGGACCATAAGTGGAAGTGCCCTAGGCTCTGTTGCTTTGTTTTTTAGATGTTTCAGGAAACACCATACACTTCTCCCGAGTGGCTGTTGGCAATTTACATCCCGCCCATCAGCATAACAAGGCTCCCAGTTCTCCATGGCCTGTCCTGCCTTTCTGGATTTTACACTTTTTTCAGATGGCCCTTTAGACCGGGGGGAAGTGAGACTTCACTGTAGTGCAGATTTCCTTTGCAAGCTTGCTTGGTTGGCCAAAAAGGGCGTAAGCATTTTTTCCTGAATATATTCAGGAAAAAACGCATACGCCCTTTTTGGCCAAGTGCATCATTGTGGACGTTCTGCCTCTTTTCCTATGCTTTAAATGCAATTCCAGTCTACCTCCTGAAATCGGTTTCCTGCAATTCTGCCCCGCTTTCAAGTCCTCTTGGCAGCCTTACTTCAGTATATTTTTGGACGATAGCTGTCATTTATAACTCTGCAGGTTTGTGAATTACAGTGCCCCTGAGCTCCTTTCTTCAACTCGCTTTCTCGTGAGCTGGCCGCAACCCCGCAGGATGGCTTCAGGCCCTAATCTGGTTCCGGCACGGCACGCTGAGCCTTTGGTTAATTCCTCTTCCTGGTGGGAAATGAGAGTTAAATTTGCCCGTCCAGACACCTCCAGCTAGTCTGTCATTGGTTCTCCCTATTCCTATTCATCTTCCGCAGAAATTGCAAACTGGGCCAAACAGGAGGTTAAAGGCACTGACTCTCCAAGTCGGGAGAGTGTTAGTAAAGCGTCTGGAATGTTGCACCCGAGTACCAGGGGACGAAAACTGAGACATATTGGAACACGTCTCCCGATCACACGGTTGATCATACTCTGGGTTCCACATGCATGTTTTAGCTGAAGGAAGAATACCTTAAACCTGGAGAGTTGAGACCCGTGGAATGGGTACCATGCAATATGACTTCAAAGGGTCTTCATTTGCTCACCGAACCTCTCCAATCCTATCACTGCTGCCTTTATGTCCCTGTACACACACTTGATTCTCTTTCAGAGACATAGCAATCCATAGGTTTTAAGATACTTCCTAGTCAGGTACACTCTTAGGCATTTAATATGGGGTGTTGAGTCCATTTCGTTGAGCAAGGAGTAGCTCTTGTCTATTCCATATTTGGCTTAAGGAACTTTATCTGTGCTCATTTCAATCTCTGGTTTTATGCAGCACCCCAACTCACCTTTCCCCTTAAGCAAGCATAAGTTGGGTTTCTAAATTTGAGACCCTGTTCTGTTTTGTAATTCAGTTCCTGTGTAGCCAAGTTTACATTCCGTGTATTAGTGATATCTTATGATGTTTCTTTTTCTGTGTGACTTATTTCAGTTAGAATCATCGTACCTGAATCCACTCATTATGCTGCTACGGGCCTGATGACATAGATTTCATTGCTGAGTGATACTGCATTGTACGTAAGTACCACAACTTCTTTATCCATTTTTCACTTTCTGCGATACTGAACTTGTACCGTAAACCAGGTTCTTGTAAACAGAGCCGTCCCAACCTTTGGGGTGGCTGTGTCTTTTGATTTTAATTTCCCTAAGCTATAGGACCATAAGTGGAAGTGCCCTAGGCTCTGTTGCTTTGTTTTTTAGATGTTTCAGGAAACACCATACACTTCTCCCGAGTGGCTGTTGGCAATTTACATCCCGCCCATCAGCATAACAAGGCTCCCAGTTCTCCATGGCCTGTCCTGCCTTTCTGGATTTTACACTTTTTTCAGATGGCCCTTTTGACCGGGGGGAAGTGAGACTTCATTGTAGTGCAGATTTCCTTTGCAAGCTTGCTTGGTTGGCCAAAAAGGGCGTATGCGTTTTTTCCTGAATATATTCAGGAAAAACGCATACGCCCTTTTTGGCCAAGTGCATCATTGTGGACGTTCTGCCTCTTTTCCTATGCTTTAAATGCAATTCCAGTCTACCTCCTGAAATCGGTTTCCTGCAATTCTGCCCCGCTTTCAAGTCCTCTTGGCAGCCTTACTTCAGTATATTTTTGGACGATAGCTGTCATTTATAACTCTGCAGGTTTGTGAATTACAGTGCCCCTGAGCTCCTTTCTTCAACTCGCTTTCTCGTGAGCTGGCCGCAACACCGCAGGATGGCTTCATTCCCTAATCTTTTTCCGGCACGGCACGCTGAGCCTTTGGTTAATTCCTCTTCCTGGTGGGAAATGAGAGTTAAATTTGCCCGTCCAGACACCTCCAGCTAGTCTCTCATTGGTTATCCCTATTCCTGTACATCTTCCGCAGAAATTGCAAACTGGGCCAAACAGGAGGTTAAAGGCACTGACTCTCCAAGTCGGGAGAGTGTTAGTAAAGCGTCTGGAATGTTGCACCCGAGTACCAGGGGACGAAAACTGAGACATATTGGAACACGTCTCCCGATCACACGGTTGATCATACTCTGGGTTCCACATGCATGTTTTAGCTGAAGGAAGAATACCTTAAACCTGGAGAGTTGAGACTCGTGGAATGGGTACCATGCAATATGACTTCAAAGGGTCTTCATTTGCTCACCGAACCTCTCCAATCCTATCACTGCTGCGTTTATGCCCCTGTACACACACTTGATTCTCTTTCAGAGACATAGCAATCCATAGGTTTTAAGATACTTCCTAGTCAGGTACACTCTTAGGCATTTAATATGGGGTGTTGAGTCCATTTCGTTGAGCAAGGAGTAGCTCTTGTCTATTCCATATTTGGCTTAAGGAACTTTATCTGTGCTCATTTCAATCTCTGGTTTTATGCAGCACCCCAACTCACCTTTCCCCTTAAGCAAGCATAAGTTGGGTTTCTAAATTTGAGACCCTGTTCTGTTTTGTAATTCAGTTCCTGTGTAGCCAAGTTTACATTCCGTGTATTAGTGATATCTTATGATGTTTCTTTTTCTGTGTGACTTATTTCAGTTAGAATCATCGTACCTGAATCCACTCATTATGCTGCTATGGGCCTGATGACATAGATATCATTGCTGAGTGATAATGCATTGTACGTAAGTACCACAACTTCTTTATCCATTTTTCACTTTCTGCGATATTGAACTTGTACCGTAAACCAGGTTCTTGTAAACAGAGCCGTCCCAACCTTTGGGGTGGCTGTGTCTTTTGATTTTAATTTCCCTAAGCTATAGGACCATAAGTGGAAGTGCCCTAGGCTCTGTTGCTTTGTTTTTTAGATGTTTCAGGAAACACCATACACTTCTCCCGAGTGGCTGTTGGCAATTTACATCCCGCCCATCAGCATAACAAGGCTCCCAGTTCTCCATGGCCTGTCCTGCCTTTCTGGATTTTACACTTTTTTCAGATGGCCCTTTTGACCGGGGGGAAGTGAGACTTCACTGTAGTGCAGATTTCCTTTGCAAGCTTGCTTGGTTGGCCAAAAAGGGCGTATGCATTTTTTCCTGAATATATTCAGGAAAAAACGCATACGCCCTTTTTGGCCAAGTGCATCATTGTGGACGTTCTGCCTCTTTTCCTATGCTTTAAATGCAATTCCAGTCTACCTCCTGAAATCGGTTTCCTGCAATTCTGCCCCGCTTTCAAGTCCTCTTGGCAGCCTTACTTCAGTATATTTTTGGACGATAGCTGTCATTTATAACTCTGCAGGTTTGTGAATTACAGTGCCCCTGAGCTCCTTTCTTCAACTCGCTTTCTCGTGAGCTGGCCGCAACCCCGCAGGATGGCTTCAGGCCCTAATCTGGTTCCGGCACGGCACGCTGAGCCTTTGGTTAATTCCTCTTCCTGGTGGGAAATGAGAGTTAAATTTTCCCGTCCAGACACCTCCAGCTAGTCTGTCATTGGTTCTCCCTATTCCTGTTCATCTTCCGCAGAAATTGCAAACTGGGCCAAACAGGAGGTTAAAGGCACTGACTCTCCAAGTCGGGAGAGTGTTAGTAAAGCGTCTGGAATGTTGCACCCGAGTACCAGGGGACGAAAACTGAGACATATTGGAACACGTCACCCGATCACACGGTTGATCATACTCTGGGTTCCACATGCATGTTTTAGCTGAAGGAAGAATACCTTAAACCTGGAGAGTTGAGACCCGTGGAATGGGTACCATGCAATATGACTTCAAAGGGTCTTCATTTGCTCACCGAACCTCTCCAATCCTATCACTGCTGCGTTTATGCCCCTGTACACACACTTGATTCTCTTTCAGAGACATAGCAATCCATAGGTTTTAAGATACTTCCTAGTCAGGTACACTCTTAGGCATTTAATATGGGGTGTTGAGTCCATTTCGTTGAGCAAGGAGTAGCTCTTGTCTATTCCATATTTGGCTTAAGGAACTTTATCTGTGCTCATTTCAATCTCTGGTTTTATGCAGCACCCCAACTCACCTTTCCCCTTAAGCAAGCATAAGTTGGGTTTCTAAATTTGAGACCCTGTTCTGTTTT
The DNA here is from genome assembly GCF_949774975.1 of Lagenorhynchus albirostris. Lineage (NCBI taxonomy): Eukaryota > Metazoa > Chordata > Mammalia > Artiodactyla > Delphinidae > Lagenorhynchus > Lagenorhynchus albirostris. The sequence continues at coordinate 623,534 of NW_026783354.1, forward strand.
GTAATTCAGTTCCTGTGTAGCCAAGTTTACATTCCGTGTATTAGTGATATCTTATGATGTTTCTTTTCCTGTGTGACTTATTTCAGTTAGAATCATCGTACCTGAATCCACTCATTATGCTGCTACGGGCCTGATGACATAGATTTCGTTGCTGAGTGATACTGCATTGTACGTAAGTACCACAACTTCTTTATCCATTTTTCACTTTCTGCGATATTGAACTTGTACCGTAAACCAGGTTCTTGTAAACAGAGCCGTCCCAACCTTTGGGGTGGCTGTGTCTTTTGATTTTAATTTCCCTAAGCTATAGGACCATAAGTGGAAGTGCCCTAGGCTCTGTTGCTTTGTTTTTTAGATGTTTCAGGAAACACCATACACTTCTCCCGAGTGGCTGTGGCAATTTACATCCCGCCCATCAGCATAACAAGGCTCCCAGTTCTCCATGGCCTGTCCTGCCTTTCTGGATTTTACACTTTTTTCAGATGGCCCTTTTGACCGGGGGGAAGTGAGACTTCACTGTAGTGCAGATTTCCTTTGCAAGCTTGCTTGGTTGGCCAAAAAGGGCGTATGCGTTTTTTCCTGAATATATTCAGGAAAAAACGCATACGCCCTTTTTGGCCAAGTGCATCATTGGGGACGTTCTGCCTCTTTTCCTATGCTTTAAATGCAATTCCAGTCTACCTCCTGAAATCGGTTTCCTGCAATTCTGCCCCGCTTTCAAGTCCTCTTGGCAGCCTTACTTCAGTATATTTTTGGACGATAGCTGTCATTTATAACTCTGCAGGTTTGTGAATTACAGTGCCCCTGAGCTCCTTTCTTCAACTCGCTTTCTCGTGAGCTGGCCGCAACCCCGCAGGATGGCTTCAGGCCCTAATCTGGTTCCGGCACGGCACGCTGAGCCTTTGGTTAATTCCTCTTCCTGGTGGGAAATGAGAGTTAAATTTGCCCGTCCAGACACCTCCAGCTAGTCTGTCATTGGTTCTCCCTATTCCTGTTCATCTTCCGCAGAAATTGCAAACTGGGCCAAACAGGAGGTTAAAGGCACTGACTCTCCAAGTCGGGAGAGTGTTAGTAAAGCGTCTGGAATGTTGCACCCGAGTACCAGGGGACGAAAACTGAGACATATTGGAACACGTCTCCCGATCACACGGTTGATCATACTCTGGGTTCCACATGCATGTTTTAGCTGAAGGAAGAATACCTTAAACCTGGAGAGTTGAGACCCGTGGAATGGGTACCATGCAATATGACTTCAAAGGGTCTTCATTTGCTCACCGAACCTCTCCAATCCTATCACTGCTGCGTTTATGCCCCTGTACACACACTTGATTCTCTTTCAGAGACATAGCAATCCATAGGTTTTAAGATACTTCCTAGTCAGGTACACTCTTAGGCATTTAATATGGGGTGTTGAGTCCATTTCGTTGAGCAAGGAGTAGCTCTTGTCTATTCCATATTTGGCTTAAGGAACTTTATCTGTGCTCATTTCAATCTCTGGTTTTATGCAGCACCCCAACTCACCTTTCCCCTTAAGCAAGCATAAGTTGGGTTTCTAAATTTGAGACCCTGTTCTGTTTTGGAATTCAGTTCCTGTGTAGCCAAGGTTACATTCCGTGTATTAGTGATATCTTATGATGTTTCTTTTCCTGTGTGACTTATTTCAGTTAGAATCATCGTACCTGAATCCACTCATTATGCTGCTACGGGCCTGATGACATAGATTTCATTGCTGAGTGATACTGCATTGTACGTAAGTACCACAACTTCTTTATCCATTTTTCACTTTCTGCGATACTGAACTTGTACCGTAAACCAGGTTCTTGTAAACAGAGCCGTCCCAACCTTTGGGGTGGCTGTGTCTTTTGATTTTAATTTCCCTAAGCTATAGGACCATAAGTGGAAGTGCCCTAGGCTCTGTTGCTTTGTTTTTTAGATGTTTCAGGAAACACCATACACTTCTCCCGAGTGGCTGTTGGCAATTTACATCCCGCCCATCAGCATAACAAGGCTCCCAGTTCTCCATGGCCTGTCCTGCCTTTCTGGATTTTACACTTTTTTCAGATGGCCCTTTTGACCGGGGGGAAGTGAGACTTCATTGTAGTGCAGATTTCCTTTGCAAGCTTGCTTGGTTGGCCAAAAAGGGCGTATGCGTTTTTTCCTGAATATATTCAGGAAAAAACGCATACGCCCTTTTTGGCCAAGTGCATCATTGGGGACGTTCTGCCTCTTTTCCTATGCTTTAAATGCAATTCCAGTCTACCTCCTGAAATCGGTTTCCTGCAATTCTGCCCCGCTTTCAAGTCCTCTTGGCAGCCTTACTTCAGTATATTTTTGGACGATAGCTGTCATTTATACCTCTGCAGGTTTGTGAATTACAGTGCCCCTGAGCTCCTTTCTTCAACTCGCTTTCTCGTGAGCTGGCCGCAACACCGCAGGATGGCTTCAGGCCCTAATCTGGTTCCGGCACGGCACGCTGAGCCTTTGGTTAATTCCTCTTCCTGGTGGGAAATGAGAGTTAAATTTGCCCGTCCAGACACCTCCAGCTAGTCTGTCATTGGTTCTCCCTATTCCTGTTCATCTTCCGCAGAAATTGCAAACTGGGCCAAACAGGAGGTTAAAGGCACTGACTCTCCAAGTCGGGAGAGTGTTAGTAAAGCGTCTGGAATGTTGCACCCGAGTACCAGGGGACGAAAACTGAGACATATTGGAACACGTCTCCCGATCACACGGTTGATCATACTCTGGGTTCCACATGCATGTTTTAGCTGAAGGAAGAATACCTTAAACCTGGAGAGTTGAGACCCGTGGAATGGGTACCATGCAATATGACTTCAAAGGGTCTTCATTTGCTCACCGAACCTCTCCAATCCTATCACTGCTGCGTTTATGCCCCTGTACACACACTTGATTCTCTTTCAGAGACATAGCAATCCATAGGTTTTAAGATACTTCCTAGTCAGGTACACTCTTAGGCATTTAATATGGGGTGTTGAGTCCATTTCGTTGAGCAAGGAGTAGCTCTTGTCTATTCCATATTTGGCTTAAGGAACTTTATCTGTGCTCATTTCAATCTCTGGTTTTATGCAGCACCCCAACTCACCTTTCCCCTTAAGCAAGCATAAGTTGGGTTTCTAAATTTGAGACCCTGTTCTGTTTTGGAATTCAGTTCCTGTGTAGCCAAGTTTACATTCCGTGTATTAGTGATATCTTATGATGTTTCTTTTCCTGTGTGACTTATTTCAGTTAGAATCATCGTACCTGAATCCACTCATTATGCTGCTACGGGCCTGATGACATAGATTTCATTGCTGAGTGATACTGCATTGTACGTAAGTACCACAACTTCTTTATCCATTTTTCACTTTCTGCGATACTGAACTTGTACCGTAAACCAGGTTCTTGTAAACAGAGCCGTCCCAACCTTTGGGGTGGCTGTGTCTTTTTGATTTTAATTTCCCTAAGCTATAGGACCATAAGTGGAAGTGCCCTAGGCTCTGTTGCTTTGTTTTTTAGATGTTTCAGGAAACACCATACACTTCTCCGGAGTGGCTGTTGGCAATTTACATCCCGACCATCAGCATAACAAGGCTCCCAGTTCTCCATGGCCTGTCCTGCCTTTCTGGATTTTACACTTTTTTCAGATGGCCCTTTTGACCGGGGGGAAGTGAGACTTCATTGTAGTGCAGATTTCCTTTGCAAGCTTGCTTGGTTGGCCAAAAAGGGCGTATGCGTTTTTTCCTGAATATATTCAGGAAAAAACGCATACGCCCTTTTTGGCCAAGTGCATCATTGTGGACGTTCTGCCTCTTTTCCTATGCTTTAAATGCAATTCCAGTCTACCTCCTGAAATCGGTTTCCTGCAATTCTGCCCCGCTTTCAAGTCCTCTTGGCAGCCTTACTTCAGTATATTTTTGGACGATAGCTGTCATTTATAACTCTGCAGGTTTGTGAATTACAGTGCCCCTGAGCTCCTTTCTTCAACTCGCTTTCTCGTGAGCTGGCAGCAACCCCGCAGGATGGCTTCAGGCCCTAATCTGGTTCCGGCACGGCACGCTGAGCCTTTGGTTAATTCCTCTTCCTGGTGGGAAATGAGAGTTAAATTTGCCCGTCCAGACACCTCCAGCTAGTCTGTCATTGGTTCTCCCTATTCCTGTTCATCTTCCGCAGAAATTGCAAACTGGGCCAAACAGGAGGTTAAAGGCACTGACTCTCCAAGTCGGGAGAGTGTTAGTAAAGCGTCTGGAATGTTGCACCCGAGTACCAGGGGACGAAAACTGAGACATATTGGAACACGTCTCCCGATCACACGGTTAATCATACTCTGGGTTCCACATGCATGTTTTAGCTGAAGGAAGAATACCTTAAACCTGGAGAGTTGAGACCCGTGGAATGGGTACCATGCAATATGACTTCAAAGGGTCTTCATTTGCTCACCGAACCTCTCCAATCCTATCACTGCTGCGTTTATGCCCCTGTACACACACTTGATTCTCTTTCAGAGACATAGCAATCCATAGGTTTTAAGATACTTCCTAGTCAGGTACACTCTTAGGCATTTAATATGGGGTGTTGAGTCCATTTCGTTGAGCAAGGAGTAGCTCTTGTCTATTCCATATTTGGCTTAAGGAACTTTATCTGTGCTCATTTCAATCTCTGGTTTTATGCAGCACCCCAACTCACCTTTCCCCTTAAGCAAGCATAAGTTGGTTTTCTAAATTTGAGACCCTGTTCTGTTTTGTAATTCAGTTCCTGTGTAGCCAAGTTTACATTCCGTGTATTAGTGATATCTTATGATGTTTCTTTTCCTGTGTGACTTATTTCAGTTAGAATCATCATACCTGAATCCACTCATTATGCTGCTACGGGCCTGATGACATAGATTTCATTGCTGAGTGATACTGCATTGTACGTAAGTACCACAAATTCTTTATCCATTTTTCACTTTCTGCGATATTGAACTTGTACCGTAAACCAGGTTCTTGTAAACAGAGCCGTCCCAACCTTTGGGGTGGCTGTGTCTTTTTGATTTTAATTTCCCTAAGCTATAGGACCATAAGTGGAAGTGCCCTAGGCTCTGTTGCTTTGTTTTTTAGCTGTTTCAGGAAACACCATACACTTCTCCGGAGTGGCTGTTGGCAATTTACATCCCGCCCATCAGCATAACAAGGCTCCCAGTTCTCCATGGCCTGTCCTGCCTTTCTTGATTTTACACTTTTTTCAGATGGCCCTTTTGACCGGGGGGAAGTGAGACTTCATTGTAGTGCAGATTTCCTTTGCAAGCTTGCTTGGTTGGCCAAAAAGGGCGTATGCGTTTTTTCCTGAATATATTCAGGAAAAAACGCATACGCCCTTTTTGGCCAAGTGCATCATTGTGGACGTTCTGCCTCTTTTCCTATGCTTTAAATGCAATTCCAGTCTACCTCCTGAAATCGGTTTCCTGCAATTCTGCCCCGCTTTCAAGTCCTCTTGGCAGCCTTACTTCAGTATATTTTTGGACGATAGCTGTCATTTATAACTCTGCAGGTTTGTGAATTACAGTGCCCCTGAGCTCCTTTCTTCAACTCGCTTTCTCGTGAGCTGGCCGCAACACCGCAGGATGGCTTCAGGCCCTAATCTGGTTCCGGCACGGCACGCTGAGCCTTTGGTTAATTCCTCTTCCTGGTGGAAATGAGAGTTAAATTTGCCCGTCCAGACACCTCCAGCTGGTCTGTAATTGGTTCTCCCTATTCCTGTTCATCTTCCGCAGAAATTGCAAACTGGGCCAAACAGGAGGTTAAAGGCACTGACTCTCCAAGTCGGGAGAGTGTTAGTAAAGCGTCTGGAATGTTGCACCCGAGTACCAGGGGACGAAAACTGAGACATATTGGAACACGTCTCCCGATCACACGGTTGATCATACTCTGGGTTCCACATGCATGTTTTAGCTGAAGGAAGAATACCTTAAACCTGGAGAGTTGAGACTCGTGGAATGGGTACCATGCAATATGACTTCAAAGGGTCTTCATTTGCTCACCGAACCTCTCCAATCCTATCACTGCTGCGTTTATGCCCCTGTACACACACTTGATTATCTTTCAGAGACATAGCAATCCATAGGTTTTAAGATACTTCCTAGTCAGGTACACTCTTAGGCATTTAATATGGGGTGTTGAGTCCATTTCGTTGAGCAAGGAGTAGCTCTTGTCTATTCCATATTTGGCTTAAGGAACTTTATCTGTGCTCATTTCAATCTCTGGTTTTATGCAGCACCCCAACTCACCTTTCCCCTTAAGCAAGCATAAGTTGGTTTTCTAAATTTGAGACCCTGTTCTGTTTTGGAATTCAGTTCCTGTGTAGCCAAGTTTACATTCCGTGTATTAGTGATATCTTATGATGTTTCTTTTCCTGTGTGACTTATTTCAGTTAGAATCATCATACCTGAATCCACTCATTATGCTGCTACGGGCCTGATGACATAGATTTCATTGCTGAGTGATACTGCATTGTACGTAAGTACCACAACTTCTTTATCCATTTTTCACTTTCTGCGATATTGAACTTGTACCGTAAACCAGGTTCTTGTAAACAGAGCCGTCCCAACCTTTGGGGTGGCTGTGTCTTTTTGATTTTAATTTCCCTAAGCTATAGGACCATAAGTGGAAGTGCCCTAGGCTCTGTTGCTTTGTTTTTTAGCTGTTTCAGGAAACACCATACACTTCTCCCGAGTGGCTGTTGGCAATTTACATCCCGCCCATCAGCATAACAAGGCTCCCAGTTCTCCATGGCCTGTCCTGCCTTTCTGAATTTTACACTTTTTTCAGATGGCCCTTTTGACCGTGGGGAAGTGAGACTTCATTGTAGTGCAGATTTCCTTTGCAAGCTTGCTTGGTTGGCCAAAAAGGGCGTATGCGTTTTTTCCTGAATATATTCAGGAAAAAACGCATACGCCCTTTTTGGCCAAGTGCATCATTGTGGACGTTCTGCCTCTTTTCCTATGCTTTCAATGCAATTCCAGTCTACCTCCTGAAATCGGTTTCCTGCAATTCTGCCCCGCTTTCAAGTCCTCTTGGCAGCCTTACTTCAGTATATTTTTGGACGATAGCTGTCATTTATAACTCTGCAGGTTTGTGAATTACAGTGCCCCTGAGCTCCTTTCTTCAACTCGCTTTCTCGTGAGCTGGCCGCAACACCGCAGGATGGCTTCAGGCCCTAATCTGGTTCCGGCACGGCACGCTGAGCCTTTGGTTAATTCCTCTTCCTGGTTGGAAATGAGAGTTAAATTTGCCCGTCCAGACACCTCCAGCTAGTCTCTCATTGGTTCTCCCTATCCCTGTTCATCTTCCGCAGAAATTGCAAACTGGGCCAAACAGGAGGTTAAAGGCACTGACTCTCCAAGTCGGGAGAGTGTTAGTAAAGCGTCTGGAATGTTGCACCCGAGTACCAGGGGACGAAAACTGAGACATATTGGAACACGTCTCCCGATCACACGGTTGATCATACTCTGGGTTCCACATGCATGTTTTAGCTGAAGGAAGAATACCTTAAACCTGGAGAGTTGAGACCCGTGGAATGGGTACCATGCAATATGACTTCAAAGGGTCTTCATTTGCTCACCGAACCTCTCCAATCCTATCACTGCTGCGTTTATGCCCCTGTACACACACTTGATTCTCTTTCAGAGACATAGCAATCCATAGGTTTTAAGATACTTCCTAGTCAGGTACACTCTTAGGCATTTAATATGGGGTGTTGAGTCCATTTCGTTGAGCAAGGAGTAGCTCTTGTCTATTCCATATTTGGCTTAAGGAACTTTATCTGTGCTCATTTCAATCTCTGGTTTTATGCAGCACCCCAACTCACCTTTCCCCTTAAGCAAGCATAAGTTGGTTTTCTAAATTTGAGACCCTGTTCTGTTTTGTAATTCAGTTCCTGTGTAGCCAAGGTTACATTCCGTGTATTAGTGATATCTTATGATGTTTCTTTTCCTGTGTGACTTATTTCAGTTAGAATCATCATACCTGAATCCACTCATTATGCTGCTACGGGCCTGATGACATAGATTTCATTGCTGAGTGATACTGCATTGTACGTAAGTACCACAACTTCTTTATCCATTTTTCACTTTCTGCGATATTGAACTTGTACCGTAAACCAGGTTCTTGTAAACAGAGCCGTCCCAACCTTTGGGGTGGCTGTGTCTTTTGATTTTAATTTCCCTAAGCTATAGGACCATAAGTGGAAGTGCCCTAGGCTCTGTTGCTTTGTTTTTTAGATGTTTCAGGAAACACCATACACTTCTCCCGAGTGGCTGTTGGCAATTTACATCCCGCCCATCAGCATAACAAGGCTCCCAGTTCTCCATGGCCTGTCCTGCCTTTCTGCATTTTACACTTTTTTCAGATGGCCCTTTTGACCGGGGGGAAGTGAGACTTCATTGTAGTGCAGATTTCCTTTGCAAGCTTGCTTGGTTGGCCAAAAAGGGCGTATGCGTTTTTTCCTGAATATATTCAGGAAAAAACGCATACGCCCTTTTTGGCCAAGTGCATCATTGTGGACGTTCTGCCTCTTTTCCTATGCTTTAAATGCAATTCCAGTCTACCTCCTGAAATCGGTTTCCTGCAATTCTGCCCCGCTTTCAAGTCCTCTTGGCAGCCTTACTTCAGTATATTTTTGGACGATAGCTGTCATTTATAACTCTGCAGGTTTGTGAATTACAGTGCCCCTGAGCTCCTTTCTTCAAGTCGCTTTCTTGTGAGCTGGCCACAATACCACAGGATGGCTTCAGGCCCTAATCTGGTTCCGGCACGGCACGCTGAGCCTTTGGTTAATTCCTCTTCCTGGTGGGAAATGAGAGTTAAATTTGCCCGTCCAGACACCTCCAGCTAGTCTCTCATTGGTTCTGCCTATTCCTGTTCATCTTCCGCAGAAATTGCAAACTGGGCCAAACAGGAGGTTAAAGGCACTGACTCTCCAAGTCGGGAGAGTGTTAGTAAAGCGTCTGGAATGTTGCACCCGAGTACCAGGGGACGAAAACTGAGACATATTGGAACACGTCTCCCGATCACACGGTTGATCATACTCTGGGTTCCACATGCATGTTTTAGCTGAAGGAAGAATACCTTAAACCTGGAGAGTTGAGACCCGTGGAATGGGTACCATGCAATATGACTTCAAAGGGTCTTCATTTGCTCACCGAACCTCTCCAATCCTATCACTGCTGCGTTTATGCCCCTGTACACACACTTGATTCTCTTTCAGAGACATAGCAATCCATAGGTTTTAAGATACTTCCTAGTCAGGTACACTCTTAGGCATTTAATATGGGGTGTTGAGTCCATTTCGTTGAGCAAGGAGTAGCTCTTGTCTATTCCATATTTGGCTTAAGGAACTTTATCTGTGCTCATTTCAATCTCTGGTTTTATGCAGTACCCCAACTCACCTTTCCCCTTAAGCAAGCATAAGTTGGTTTTCTAAATTTGAGACCCTGTTCTGTTTTGTAATTCAGTTCCTGTGTAGCCAAGTTTACATTCCGTGTATTAGTGATATCTTATGATGTTTCTTTTTCTGTGTGACTTATTTCAGTTAGAATCATCGTACCTGAATCCACTCATTATGCTGCTACGGGCCTGATGACATAGATTTCATTGCTGAGTGATACTGCATTGTACGTAAGTACCACAACTTCTTTATCCATTTTTCACTTTCTGCGATATTGAACTTGTACCGTAAACCAGGTTCTTGTAAACAGAGCCGTCCCAACCTTTGGGGTGGCTGTGTCTTTTGATTTTAATTTCCCTAAGCTATAGGACCATAAGTGGAAGTGCCCTAGGCTCTGTTGCTTTGTTTTTTAGATGTTTCAGGAAACACCATACACTTCTCCCGAGTGGCTGTTGGCAATTTACATCCCGCCCATCAGCATAACAAGGCTCCCAGTTCTCCATGGCCTGTCCTGCCTTTCTGGATTTTACACTTTTTTCAGATGGCCCTTTTGACCGGGGGGAAGTGAGACTTCATTGTAGTGCAGATTTCCTTTGCAAGCTTGCTTGGTTGGCCAAAAAGGGCGTATGCGTTTTTTCCTGAGGAAAAAACGCATACGCCCTTTTTGGCCAAGTGCATCATTGTGGACGTTCTGCCTCTTTTCCTATGCTTTAAATGCAATTCCAGTCTACCTCCTGAAATCGGTTTCCTGCAATTCTTCCCCGCTTTCAAGTCCTCTTGGCAGCCTTACTTCAGTATATTTTTGGACGATAGCTGTCATTTATAACTCTGCAGGTTTGTGAATTACAGTGCCCCTGAGCTCCTTTCTTCAACTCGCTTTCTCGTGAGCTGGCCACAACCCCGCAGGATGGCTTCAGGCCCTAATCTGGTTCCGGCACGGCACGCTGAGCCTTTGGTTAATTCCTCTTCCTGGTGGGAAATGAGAGTTAAATTTGCCCGTCCAGACACCTCCAGCTAGTCTGTCATTGGTTCTCCCTATTCCTGTTCATCTTCCGCAGAAATTGCAAACTGGGCCAAACAGGAGGTTAAAGGCACTGACTCTCCAAGTCGGGAGAGTGTTAGTAAAGCGTCTGGAATGTTGCACCCGAGTACCAGGGGACGAAAACTGAGACATATTGGAACACGTCTCCCGATCACACGGTTGATCATACTCTGGGTTCCACATGCATGTTTTAGCTGAAGGAAGAATACCTTAAACCTGGAGAGTTGAGACCCGTGGAATGGGTACCATGCAATATGACTTCAAAGGGTCTTCATTTGCTCACCGAACTTCTCCAATCCTATCACTGCTGCGTTTATGCCCCTGTACACACACTTGATTCTCTTCCAGAGACATAACAATCCATAGGTTTTAAGATACTTCCTAGTCAGGTACACTCTTAGGCATTTAATATGGGGTGTTGAGTCCATTTCGTTGAGCAAGGAGTAGCTCTTGTCTATTCCATATTTGGCTTAAGGAACTTTATCTGTGCTCATTTCAATCTCTGGTTTTATGCAGCACCCCAACTCACCTTTCCCCTTAAGCAAGCATAAGTTGGTTTTCTAAATTTGAGACCCTGTTCTGTTTTGGAATTCAGTACCTGTGTAGCCAAGTTTACATTCCGTGTATTAGTGATATCTTATGATGTTTCTTTTCCTGTGTGACTTATTTCAGTTAGAATCATCGTACCTGAATCCACTCATTATGCTGCTACGGGACTGATGACATAGATTTCATTGCTGAGTGATACTGCATTGTACGTAAGTACCACAACTTCTTTATCCATTTTTCACTTTCTGCGATATTGAACTTGTACCGTAAACCAGGTTCTTGTAAACAGAGCCGTCCCAACCTTTGGGGTGGCTGTGTCTTTTTGATTTTAATTTCCCTAAGCTATAGGACCATAAGTGGAAGTGCCCTAGGCTCCGTTGCTTTGTTTTTTAGCTGTTTCAGGAAACACCATACACTTCTCCGGAGTGGCTGTTGGCAATTTACATCCCGCCCATCAGCATAACAAGGCTCCCAGTTCTCCATGGCCTGTCCTGCCTTTCTGGATTTTACACTTTTTTCAGATGGCCCTTTTGACCGGGGGGAAGTGAGACTTCACTGTAGTGCAGATTTCCTTTGCAAGCTTGCTTGGTTGGCCAAAAAGGGCGTATGCGTTTTTTCCTGAATATATTCAGGAAAAAACGCATACGCCCTTTTTGGCCAAGTGCATCATTGTGGACGTTCTGCCTCTTTTCCTATGCTTTAAATGCAATTCCAGTCTACCTCCTGAAATCGGTTTCCTGCAATTCTGCCCCGCTTTCAAGTCCTCTTGGCAGCCTTACTTCAGTATATTTTTGGACGATAGCTGTCATTTATAACTCTGCAGGTTTGTGAATTACAGTGCCCCTGAGCTCCTTTCTTCAACTCGCTTTCTCGTGAGCTGTCCGCAACCCCGCAGGATGGCTTCAGGCCCTAAACTGGTTCCGGCACGGCACGCTGAGCCTTTGGTTAATTCCTCTTCCTGGTTGGAAATGAGAGTTAAATTTGCCCGTCCAGACACCTCCAGCTAGTCTGTCATTGGTTCTCCCTATTCCTGTTCATCTTCCGCAGAAATTGCAAACTGGGCCAAACAGGAGGTTAAAGGCACTGACTCTCCAAGTCGGGAGAGTGTTAGTAAAGCGTCTGGAATGTTGCACCCGAGTACCAGGGGACGAAAACTGAGACATATTGGAACACGTCTCCCGATCACATGGTTGATCATACTCTGGGTTCCACATGCATGTTTTAGCTGAAGGAAGAATACCTTAAACCTGGAGAGTTGAGACCCGTGGAATGGGTACCATGCAATATGACTTCAAAGGGTCTTCATTTGCTCACCGAACCTCTCCAATCCTATCACTGCTGCGTTTATGCCCCTGTACACACACTTGATTCTCTTTCAGAGACATAGCAATCCATAGGTTTTAAGATACTTCCTAGTCAGGTACACTCTTAGGCATTTAATATGGGGTGTTGAGTCCATTTCGTTGAGCAAGGAGTAGCTCTTGTCTATTCCATATTTGGCTTAAGGAACTTTATCTGTGCTCATTTCAATCTCTGGTTTTATGCAGCACCCCAACTCACCTTTCCCCTTAAGCAAGCATAAGTTGGTTTTCTAAATTTGAGACCCTGTTCTGTTTTGTAATTCAGTTCCTGTGTAGCCAAGGTTACATTCCGTGTATTAGTGATATCTTATGATGTTTCTTTTCCTGTGTGACTTATTTCAGTTAGAATCATCGTACCTGAATCCACTCATTATGCTGCTACGGGCCTGATGACATAGATTTCATTGCTGAGTGATACTGCATTGTACGTAAGTACCACAACTTCTTTATCCATTTTTCACTTTCTGCGATATTGAACTTGTACCGTAAACCAGGTTCTTGTAAACAGAGCCGTCCCAACCTTTGGGGTGGCTGTGTCTTTTGATTTTAATTTCCCTAAGCTATAGGACCATAAGTGGAAGTGCCCTAGGCTCTGTTGCTTTGTTTTTTAGATGTTTCAGGAAACACCATACACTTCTCCCGAGTGGCTGTTGGCAATTTACATCCCGCCCATCAGCATAACAAGGCTCCCAGTTCTCCATGGCCTGTCCTGCCTTTCTGGATTTTACACTTTTTTCAGATGGCCCTTTAGACCGGGGGGAAGTGAGACTTCATTGTAGTGCAGATTTCCTTTGCAAGCTTGCTTGGTTGGCCAAAAAGGGCGTATGCGTTTTTTCCTGAATATATTCAGGAAAAAACGCATACGCCCTTTTTGGCCAAGTGCATCATTGTGGACGTTCTGCCTCTTTTCCTATGCTTTAAATGCAATTCCAGTCTACCTCCTGTAATCGGTTTCCTGCAATTCTGCCCCGCTTTCAAGTCCTCTTGGCAGCCTTACTTCAGTATATTTTTGGACGATAGCTGTCATTTATAACTCTGCAGGTTTGTGAATTACAGTGCCCCTGAGCTCCTTTCTTCAACTCGCTTTCTCGTGAGCTGGCCGCAACCCCGCAGGATGGCTTCAGGCCCTAATCTGGTTCCGGCACGGCACGCTGAGCCTTTGGTTAATTCCTCTTCCTGGTGGGAAATGAGAGTTAAATTTGCCCGTCCAGACACCTCCAGCTAGTCTGTCATTGGTTCTGCCTATTCCTGTTCATCTTCCGCAGAAATTGCAAACTGGGCCAAACAGGAGGTTAAAGGCACTGACTCTCCAAGTCGGGAGAGTGTTAGTAAAGCGTCTGGAATGTTGCACCCGAGTACCAGGGGACGAAAACTGAGACATATTGGAACACGTCTCCCGATCACACGGTTGATCATACTCTGGGTTCCACATGCATGTTTTAGCTGAAGGAAGAATACCTTAAACCTGGAGAGTTGAGACCCGTGGAATGGGTACCATGCAATATGACTTCAAAGGGTCTTCATTTGCTCACCGAACCTCTCCAATCCTATCACTGCTGCGTTTATGCCCCTGTACACACACTTGATTCTCTTTCAGAGACATAGCAATCCATAGGTTTTAAGATACTTCCTAGTCAGGTACACTCTTAGGCATTTAATATGGGGTGTTGAGTCCATTTCGTTGAGCAAGGAGTAGCTCTTGTCTATTCCATATTTGGCTTAAGGAACTTTATCTGTGCTCATTTCAATCTCTGGTTTTATGCAGCACCCCAACTCACCTTTCCCCTTAAGCAAGCATAAGTTGGTTTTCTAAATTTGAGACCCTGTTCTGTTTTGTAATTCAGTTCCTGTGTAGCCAAGTTTACATTCCGTGTATTAGTGATATCTTATGATGTTTCTTTTTCTGTGTGACTTATTTCAGTTAGAATCATCGTACCTGAATCCACTCATTATGCTGCTACGGGCCTGATGACATAGATTTCATTGCTGAGTGATACTGCATTGTACGTAAGTACCACAACTTCTTTATCCATTTTTCACTTTCTGCGATATTGAACTTGTACCGTAAACCAGGTTCTTGTAAACAGAGCCGTCCCAACCTTTGGGGTGGCTGTGTCTTTTGATTTTAATTTCCCTAAGCTATAGGACCATAAGTGGAAGTGCCCTAGGCTCTGTTGCTTTGTTTTTTAGATGTTTCAGGAAACACCATACACTTCTCCCGAGTGGCTGTTGGCAATTTACATCCCGCCCATCAGCATAACAAGGCTCCCAGTTCTCCATGGCCTGTCCTGCCTTTCTGCATTTTACACTTTTTTCAGATGGCCCTTTTGACCGGGGGGAAGTGAGACTTCATTGTAGTGCAGATTTCCTTTGCAAGCTTGCTTGGTTGGCCAAAAAGGGCGTATGCGTTTTTTCCTGAATATATTCAGGAAAAAACGCATACGCCCTTTTTGGCCAAGTGCATCATTGTGGACGTTCTGCCTCTTTTCCTATGCTTTAAATGCAATTCCAGTCTACCTCCTGAAATCGGTTTCCTGCAATTCTGCCCCGCTTTCAAGTCCTCTTGGCAGCCTTACTTCAGTATATTTTTGGACGATAGCTGTCATTTATAACTCTGCAGGTTTGTGAATTACAGTGCCCCTGAGCTCCTTTCTTCAAGTCGCTTTCTTGTGAGCTGGCCACAATACCACAGGATGGCTTCAGGCCCTAATCTGGTTCCGGCACGGCACGCTGAGCCTTTGGTTAATTCCTCTTCCTGGTGGGAAATGAGAGTTAAATTTGCCCGTCCAGACACCTCCAGCTAGTCTGTCATTGGTTCTGCCTATTCCTGTTCATCTTCCGCAGAAATTGCAAACTGGGCCAAACAGGAGGTTAAAGGCACTGACTCTCCAAGTCGGGAGAGTGTTAGTAAAGCGTCTGGAATGTTGCACCCGAGTACCAGGGGACGAAAACTGAGACATATTGGAACACGTCTCCCGATCACACGGTTGATCATACTCTGGGTTCCACATGCATGTTTTAGCTGAAGGAAGAATACCTTAAACCTGGAGAGTTGAGACCCGTGGAATGGGTACCATGCAATATGACTTCAAAGGGTCTTCATTTGCTCACCGAACCTCTCCAATCCTATCACTGCTGCGTTTATGCCCCTGTACACACACTTGATTCTCTTTCAGAGACATAGCAATCCATAGGTTTTAAGATACTTCCTAGTCAGGTACACTCTTAGGCATTTAATATGGGGTGTTGAGTCCATTTCGTTGAGCAAGGAGTAGCTCTTGTCTATTCCATATTTGGCTTAAGGAACTTTATCTGTGCTCATTTCAATCTCTGGTTTTATGCAGTACCCCAACTCACCTTTCCCCTTAAGCAAGCATAAGTTGGTTTTCTAAATTTGAGACCCTGTTCTGTTTTGTAATTCAGTTCCTGTGTAGCCAAGTTTACATTCCGTGTATTAGTGATATCTTATGATGTTTCTTTTTCTGTGTGACTTATTTCAGTTAGAATCATCGTACCTGAATCCACTCATTATGCTGCTACGGGCCTGATGACATAGATTTCATTGCTGAGTGATACTGCATTGTACGTAAGTACCACAACTTCTTTATCCATTTTTCACTTTCTGCGATATTGAACTTGTACCGTAAACCAGGTTCTTGTAAACAGAGCCGTCCCAACCTTTGGGGTGGCTGTGTCTTTTGATTTTAATTTCCCTAAGCTATAGGACCATAAGTGGAAGTGCCCTAGGCTCTGTTGCTTTGTTTTTTAGATGTTTCAGGAAACACCATACACTTCTCCCGAGTGGCTGTTGGCAATTTACATCCCGCCCATCAGCATAACAAGGCTCCCAGTTCTCCATGGCCTGTCCTGCCTTTCTGGATTTTACACTTTTTTCAGATGGCCCTTTTGACCGGGGGGAAGTGAGACTTCATTGTAGTGCAGATTTCCTTTGCAAGCTTGCTTGGTTGGCCAAAAAGGGCGTATGCGTTTTTTCCTGAGGAAAAAACGCATACGCCCTTTTTGGCCAAGTGCATCATTGTGGACGTTCTGCCTCTTTTCCTATGCTTTAAATGCAATTCCAGTCTACCTCCTGAAATCGGTTTCCTGCAATTCTTCCCCGCTTTCAAGTCCTCTTGGCAGCCTTACTTCAGTATATTTTTGGACGATAGCTGTCATTTATAACTCTGCAGGTTTGTGAATTACAGTGCCCCTGAGCTCCTTTCTTCAACTCGCTTTCTCGTGAGCTGGCCGCAACCCCGCAGGATGGCTTCAGGCCCTAATCTGGTTCCGGCACGGCACGCTGAGCCTTTGGTTAATTCCTCTTCCTGGTGGGAAATGAGAGTTAAATTTGCCCGTCCAGACACCTCCAGCTAGTCTGTCATTGGTTCTCCCTATTCCTGTTCATCTTCCGCAGAAATTGCAAACTGGGCCAAACAGGAGGTTAAAGGCACTGACTCTCCAAGTCGGGAGAGTGTTAGTAAAGCGTCTGGAATGTTGCACCCGAGTACCAGGGGACGAAAACTGAGACATATTGGAACACGTCTCCCGATCACACGGTTGATCATACTCTGGGTTCCACATGCATGTTTTAGCTGAAGGAAGAATACGTTAAACCTGGAGAGTTGAGACCCGTGGAATGGGTACCATGCAATATGACTTCAAAGGGTCTTCATTTGCTCACCGAACTTCTCCAATCCTATCACTGCTGCGTTTATGCCCCTGTACACACACTTGATTCTCTTCCTGAGACATAACAATCCATAGGTTTTAAGATACTTCCTAGTCAGGTACACTCTTAGGCATTTAATATGGGGTGTTGAGTCCATTTCTTTGAGCAAGGAGTAGCTCTTGTCTATTCCATATTTGGCTTAAGGAACTTTATCTGTGCTCATTTCAATCTCTGGTTTTATGCAGCACCCCAACTCACCTTTCCCCTTAAGCAAGCATAAGTTGGTTTTCTAAATTTGAGACCCTGTTCTGTTTTGGAATTCAGTACCTGTGTAGCCAAGTTTACATTCCGTGTATTAGTGATATCTTATGATGTTTCTTTTCCTGTGTGACTTATTTCAGTTAGAATCATCGTACCTGAATCCACTCATTATGCTGCTACGGGACTGATGACATAGATTTCATTGCTGAGTGATACTGCATTGTACGTAAGTACCACAACTTCTTTATCCATTTTTCACTTTCTGCGATATTGAACTTGTACCGTAAACCAGGTTCTTGTAAACAGAGCCGTCCCAACCTTTGGGGTGGCTGTGTCTTTTTGATTTTAATTTCCCTAAGCTATAGGACCATAAGTGGAAGTGCCCTAGGCTCTGTTGCTTTGTTTTTTAGCTGTTTCAGGAAACACCATACACTTCTCCGGAGTGGCTGTTGGCAATTTACATCCCGCCCATCAGCATAACAAGGCTCCCAGTTCTCCATGGCCTGTCCTGCCTTTCTGGATTTTACACTTTTTTCAGATGGCCCTTTTGACCGGGGGGAAGTGAGACTTCACTGTAGTGCAGATTTCCTTTGCAAGCTTGCTTGGTTGGCCAAAAAGGGCGTATGCGTTTTTTCCTGAATATATTCAGGAAAAAACGCATACGCCCTTTTTGGCCAAGTGCATCATTGTGGACGTTCTGCCTCTTTTCCTATGCTTTAAATGCAATTCCAGTCTACCTCCTGAAATCGGTTTCCTGCAATTCTGCCCCGCTTTCAAGTCCTCTTGGCAGCCTTACTTCAGTATATTTTTGGACGATAGCTGTCATTTATAACTCTGCAGGTTTGTGAATTACAGTGCCCCTGAGCTCCTTTCTTCAACTCGCTTTCTCGTGAGCTGTCCGCAACCCCGCAGGATGGCTTCAGGCCCTAAACTGGTTCCGGCACGGCACGCTGAGCCTTTGGTTAATTCCTCTTCCTGGTTGGAAATGAGAGTTAAATTTGCCCGTCCAGACACCTCCAGCTAGTCTGTCATTGGTTCTCCCTATTCCTGTTCATCTTCCGCAGAAATTGCAAACTGGGCCAAACAGGAGGTTAAAGGCACTGACTCTCCAAGTCGGGAGAGTGTTAGTAAAGCGTCTGGAATGTTGCACCCGAGAACCAGGGGACGAAAACTGAGACATATTGGAACACGTCTCCCGATCACATGGTTGATCATACTCTGGGTTCCACATGCATGTTTTAGCTGAAGGAAGAATACCTTAAACCTGGAGAGTTGAGACCCGTGGAATGGGTACCATGCAATATGACTTCAAAGGGTCTTCATTTGCTCACCGAACCTCTCCAATCCTATCACTGCTGCGTTTATGCCCCTGTACACACACTTGATTCTCTTTCAGAGACATAGCAATCCATAGGTTTTAAGATACTTCCTAGTCAGGTACACTCTTAGGCATTTAATATGGGGTGTTGAGTCCATTTCGTTGAGCAAGGAGTAGCTCTTGTCTATTCCATATTTGGCTTAAGGAACTTTATCTGTGCTCATTTCAATCTCTGGTTTTATGCAGCACCCCAACTCACCTTTCCCCTTAAGCAAGCATAAGTTGGTTTTCTAAATTTGAGACCCTGTTCTGTTTTGTAATTCAGTTCCTGTGTAGCCAAGGTTACATTCCGTGTATTAGTGATATCTTATGATGTTTCTTTTCCTGTGTGACTTATTTCAGTTAGAATCATCGTACCTGAATCCACTCATTATGCTGCTACGGGCCTGATGACATAGATTTCATTGCTGAGTGATACTGCATTGTACGTAAGTACCACAACTTCTTTATCCATTTTTCACTTTCTGCGATATTGAACTTGTACCGTAAACCAGGTTCTTGTAAACAGAGCCGTCCCAACCTTTGGGGTGGCTGTGTCTTTTGATTTTAATTTCCCTAAGCTATAGGACCATAAGTGGAAGTGCCCTAGGCTCTGTTGCTTTGTTTTTTAGATGTTTCAGGAAACACCATACACTTCTCCCGAGTGGCTGTTGGCAATTTACATCCCGCCCATCAGCATAACAAGGCTCCCAGTTCTCCATGGCCTGTCCTGCCTTTCTGGATTTTACACTTTTTTCAGATGGCCCTTTAGACCGGGGGGAAGTGAGACTTCATTGTAGTGCAGATTTCCTTTGCAAGCTTGCTTGGTTGGCCAAAAAGGGCGTATGCGTTTTTTCCTGAATATATTCAGGAAAAAACGCATACGCCCTTTTTGGCCAAGTGCATCATTGTGGACGTTCTGCCTCTTTTCCTATGCTTTAAATGCAATTCCAGTCTACCTCCTGAAATCGGTTTCCTGCAATTCTGCCCCGCTTTCAAGTCCTCTTGGCAGCCTTACTTCAGTATATTTTTGGACGATAGCTGTCATTTATAACTCTGCAGGTTTGTGAATTACAGTGCCCCTGAGCTCCTTTCTTCAACTCGCTTTCTCGTGAGCTGGCCGCAACCCCGCAGGATGGCTTCAGGCCCTAATCTGGTTCCGGCACGGCACGCTGAGCCTTTGGTTAATTCCTCTTCCTGGTGGGAAATGAGAGTTAAATTTGCCCGTCCAGACACCTCCAGCTAGTCTGTCATTGGTTCTGCCTATTCCTGTTCATCTTCCGCAGAAATTGCAAACTGGGCCAAACAGGAGGTTAAAGGCACTGACTCTCCAAGTCGGGAGAGTGTTAGTAAAGCGTCTGGAATGTTGCACCCGAGTACCAGGGGACGAAAACTGAGACATATTGGAACACGTCTCCCGATCACACGGTTGATCATACTCTGGGTTCCACATGCATGTTTTAGCTGAAGGAAGAATACCTTAAACCTGGAGAGTTGAGACCCGTGGAATGGGTACCATGCAATATGACTTCAAAGGGTCTTCATTTGCTCACCGAACCTCTCCAATCCTATCACTGCTGCGTTTATGCCCCTGTACACACACTTGATTCTCTTTCAGAGACATAGCAATCCATAGGTTTTAAGATACTTCCTAGTCAGGTACACTCTTAGGCATTTAATATGGGGTGTTGAGTCCATTTCGTTGAGCAAGGAGTAGCTCTTGTCTATTCCATATTTGGCTTAAGGAACTTTATCTGTGCTCATTTCAATCTCTGGTTTTATGCAGCACCCCAACTCACCTTTCCCCTTAAGCAAGCATAAGTTGGGTTTCTAAATTTGAGACCCTGTTCTGTTTTGTAATTCAGTTCCTGTGTAGCCAAGTTTACATTCCGTGTATTAGTGATATCTTATGATGTTTCTTTTTCTGTGTGACTTATTTCAGTTAGAATCATCGTACCTGAATCCACTCATTATGCTGCTACGGGCCTGATGACATAGATTTCATTGCTGAGTGATACTGCATTGTACGTAAGTACCACAACTTCTTTATCCATTTTTCACTTTCTGCGATATTGAACTTGTACCGTAAACCAGGTTCTTGTAAACAGAGCCGTCCCAACCTTTGGGGTGGCTGTGTCTTTTGATTTTAATTTCCCTAAGCTATAGGACCATAAGTGGAAGTGCCCTAGGCTCTGTTGCTTTGTTTTTTAGATGTTTCAGGAAACACCATACACTTCTCCCGAGTGGCTGTTGGCAATTTACATCCCGCCCATCAGCATAACAAGGCTCCCAGTTCTCCATGGCCTGTCCTGCCTTTCTGCATTTTACACTTTTTTCAGATGGCCCTTTTGACCGGGGGGAAGTGAGACTTCATTGTAGTGCAGATTTCCTTTGCAAGCTTGCTTGGTTGGCCAAAAAGGGCGTATGCGTTTTTTCCTGAATATATTCAGGAAAAAACGCATACGCCCTTTTTGGCCAAGTGCATCATTGTGGACGTTCTGCCTCTTTTCCTATGCTTTCAATGCAATTCCAGTCTACCTCCTGAAATCGGTTTCCTGCAATTCTGCCCCGCTTTCAAGTCCTCTTGGCAGCCTTACTTCAGTATATTTTTGGACGATAGCTGTCATTTATAACTCTGCAGGTTTGTGAATTACAGTGCCCCTGAGCTCCTTTCTTCAAGTCGCTTTCTCGTGAGCTGGCCGCAACCCCGCAGGATGGCTTCAGGCCCTAATCTGGTTCCGGCACGGCACGCTGAGCCTTTGGTTAATTCCTCTTCCTGGTGGGAAATGAGAGTTAAATTTGCCCGTCCACACACCTCCAGCTAGTCTGTCATTGGTTCTCCCTATTCCTGTTCATCTTCCGCAGAAATTGCAAACTGGGCCAAACAGGAGGTTAAAGGCACTGACTCTCCAAGTCGGGAGAGTGTTAGTAAAGCGTCTGGAATGTTGCACCCGAGTACCAGGGGACGAAAACTGAGACATATTGGAACACGTCTCCCGATCACACGGTTGATCATACTCTGGGTTCCACATGCATGTTTTAGCTGAAGGAAGAATACCTTAAACCTGGAGAGTTGAGACCCGTGGAATGGGTACCATGCAATATGACTTCAAAGGGTCTTCATTTGCTCACCGAACTTCTCCAATCCTATCACTGCTGCGTTTATGCCCCTGTACACACACTTGATTCTCTTCCAGAGACATAGCAATCCATAGGTTTTAAGATACTTCCTAGTCAGGTACACTCTTAGGCATTTAATATGGGGTGTTGAGTCCATTTCGTTGAGCAAGGAGTAGCTCTTGTCTATTCCATATTTGGCTTAAGGAACTTTATCTGTGCTCATTTCAATCTCTGGTTTTATGCAGCACCCCAACTCACCTTTCCCCTTAAGCAAGCATAAGTTGGTTTTCTAAATTTGAGACCCTGTTCTGTTTTGTAATTCAGTTCCTGTGTAGCCAAGGTTACATTCCGTGTATTAGTGATATCTTATGATGTTTCTTTTTCTGTGTGACTTATTTCAGTTAGAATCATCGTACCTGAATCCACTCATTATGCTGCTACGGGCCTGATGACATAGATTTCATTGCTGAGTGATACTGCATTGTACGTAAGTACCACAACTTCTTTATCCATTTTTCACTTTCTGCGATATTGAACTTGTACCGTAAACCAGGTTCTTGTAAACAGAGCCGTCCCAACCTTTGGGGTGGCTGTGTCTTTTGATTTTAATTTCCCTAAGCTATAGGACCATAAGTGGAAGTGCCCTAGGCTCTGTTGCTTTGTTTTTTAGATGTTTCAGGAAACACCATACACTTCTCCCGAGTGGCTGTTGGCAATTGACATCCCGCCCATCAGCATAACAAGGCTCCCAGTTCTCCATGGCCTGTCCTGCCTTTCTGGATTTTACACTTTTTTCAGATGGCCCTTTTGACCGGGGGGAAGTGAGACTTCATTGTAGTGCAGATTTCCTTTGCAAGCTTGCTTGGTTGGCCAAAAAGGGCGTATGCGTTTTTTCCTGAATATATTCAGGAAAAAACGCATACGCCCTTTTTGGCCAAGTGCATCATTGTGGACGTTCTGCCTCTTTTCCTATGCTTTAAATGCAATTCCAGTCTACCTCCTGAAATCGGTTTCCTGCAATTCTGCCCCGCTTTCAAGTCCTCTTGGCAGCCTTACTTCAGTATATTTTTGGACGATAGCTGTCATTTATAACTCTGCAGGTTTGTGAATTACAGTGCCCCTGAGCTCCTTTCTTCAAGTCGCTTTCTCGTGAGCTGGCCGCAACCCCGCAGGATGGCTTCAGGCCCTAATCTGGTTCCGGCACGGCACGCTGAGCCTTTGGTTAATTCCTCTTCCTGGTGGGAAATGAGAGTTAAATTTGCCCGTCCACACACCTCCAGCTAGTCTGTCATTGGTTCTCCCTATTCCTGTTCATCTTCCGCAGAAATTGCAAACTGGGCCAAACAGGAGGTTAAAGGCACTGACTCTCCAAGTCGGGAGAGTGTTAGTAAAGCGTCTGGAATGTTGCACCCGAGTACCAGGGGACGAAAACTGAGACATATTGGAACACGTCTCCCGATCACACGGTTGATCATACTCTGGGTTCCACATGCATGTTTTAGCTGAAGGAAGAATACCTTAAACCTGGAGAGTTGAGACCCGTGGAATGGGTACCATGCAATATGACTTCAAAGGGTCTTCATTTGCTCACCGATCTTCTCCAATCCTATCACTGCTGCGTTTATGCCCCTGTACACACACTTGATTCTCTTCCAGAGACATAGCAATCCATAGGTTTTAAGATACTTCCTAGTCAGGTACACTCTTAGGCATTTAATATGGGGTGTTGAGTCCATTTCGTTGAGCAAGGAGTAGCTCTTGTCTATTCCATATTTGGCTTAAGGAACTTTATCTGTGCTCATTTCAATCTCTGGTTTTATGCAGCACCCCAACTCACCTTTCCCCTTAAGCAAGCATAAGTTGGTTTTCTAAATTTGAGACCCTGTTCTGTTTTGTAATTCAGTTCCTGTGTAGCCAAGTTTACATTCCGTGTATTAGTGATATCTTATGATGTTTCTTTTCCTGTGTGACTTATTTCAGTTAGAATCATCATACCTGAATCCACTCATTATGCTGCTACGGGCCTGATGACATAGATTTCATTGCTGAGTGATACTGCATTGTACGTAAGTACCACAACTTCTTTATCCATTTTTCACTTTCTGCGATATTGAACTTGTACCGTAAACCAGGTTCTTGTAAACAGAGCCGTCCCAACCTTTGGGGTGGCTGTGTCTTTTTGATTTTAATTTCCCTAAGCTATAGGACCATAAGTGGAAGTGCCCTAGGCTCTGTTGCTTTGTTTTTTAGCTGTTTCAGGAAACACCATACACTTCTCCGGAGTGGCTGTTGGCAATTTACATCCCGCCCATCAGCATAACAAGGCTCCCAGTTCTCCATGGCCTGTCCTGCCTTTCTTGATTTTACACTTTTTTCAGATGGCCCTTTTGACCGGGGGGAAGTGAGACTTCATTGTAGTGCAGATTTCCTTTGCAAGCTTGCTTGGTTGGCCAAAAAGGGCGTATGCGTTTTTTCCTGAATATATTCAGGAAAAAACGCATACGCCCTTTTTGGCCAAGTGCATCTTTGTGGACGTTCTGCCTCTTTTCCTATGCTTTCAATGCAATTCCAGTCTACCTCCTGAAATCGGTTTCCTGCAATTCTGCCCCGCTTTCAAGTCCTCTTGGCAGCCTTACTTCAGTATATTTTTGGACGATAGCTGTCATTTATAACTCTGCAGGTTTGTGAATTACAGTGCCCCTGAGCTCCTTTCTTCAACTCGCTTTCTCGTGAGTTGGCCGCAACACCGCAGGATGGCTTCAGGCCCTAATCTGGTTCCGGCACGGCACGCTGAGCCTTTGGTTAATTCCTCTTCCTGGTGGAAATGAGAGTTAAATTTGCCCGTCCAGACACCTCCAGCTGGTCTGTAATTGGTTCTCCCTATTCCTGTTCATCTTCCGCAGAAATTGCAAACTGGGCCAAACAGGAGGTTAAAGGCACTGACTCTCCAAGTCGGGAGAGTGTTAGTAAAGCGTCTGGAATGTTGCACCCGAGTACCAGGGGACGAAAACTGAGACATATTGGAACACGTCTCCCGATCACACGGTTGATCATACTCTGGGTTCCACATGCATGTTTTAGCTGAAGGAAGAATACCTTAAACCTGGAGAGTTGAGACCCGTGGAATGGGTACCATGCAATATGACTTCAAAGGGTCTTCATTTGCTCACCGAACCTCTCCAATCCTATCACTGCTGCGTTTATGCCCCTGTACACACACTTGATTATCTTTCAGAGACATAGCAATCCATAGGTTTTAAGATACTTCCTAGTCAGGTACACTCTTAGGCATTTAATATGGGGTGTTGAGTCCATTTCGTTGAGCAAGGAGTAGCTCTTGTCTATTCCATATTTGGCTTAAGGAACTTTATCTGTGCTCATTTCAATCTCTGGTTTTATGCAGCACCCCAACTCACCTTTCCCCTTAAGCAAGCATAAGTTGGGTTTCTAAATTTGAGACCCTGTTCTGTTTTGTAATTCAGTTCCTGTGTAGCCAAGTTTACATTCCGTGTATTAGTGATATCTTATGATGTTTCTTTTTCTGTGTGACTTATTTCAGTTAGAATCATCGTACCTGAATCCACTCATTATGCTGCTACGGGCCTGATGACATAGATTTCATTGCTGAGTGATACTGCATTGTACGTAAGTACCACAATTTCTTTATCCATTTTTCACTTTCTGCGATATTGAACTTGTACCGTAAACCAGGTTCTTGTAAACAGAGCCGTCCCAACCTTTGGGGTGGCTGTGTCTTTTGATTTTAATTTCCCTAAGCTATAGGACCATAAGTGGAAGTGCCCTAGGCTCTGTTGCTTTGTTTTTTAGATGTTTCAGGAAACACCATACACTTCTCCCGAATGGCTGTTGGCAATTTACATCCCGCCCATCAGCATAACAAGGCTCCCAGTTCTCCATGGCCTGTCCTGCCTTTCTGGATTTTACACTTTTTTCAGATGGCCCTTTTGACCGGGGGGAAGTGAGACTTCATTGTAGTGCAGATTTCCTTTGCAAGCTTGCTTGGTTGGCCAAAAAGGGCGTATGCGTTTTTTCCTGAATATATTCAGGAAAAAACGCATACGCCCTTTTTGGCCAAGTGCATCATTGTGGACGTTCTGCCTCTTTTCCTATGCTTTAAATGCAATTCCAGTCTACCTCCTGAAATCGGTTTCCTGCAATTCTGCCCCGCTTTCAAGTCCTCTTGGCAGCCTTACTTCAGTATATTTTTGGACGATAGCTGTCATTTATAACTCTGCAGGTTTGTGAATTACAGTGCCCCTGAGCTCCTTTCTTCAAGTCGCTTTCTCGTGAGCTGGCCGCAACCCCGCAGGATGGCTTCAGGCCCTAATCTGGTTCCGGCACGGCACGCTGAGCCTTTGGTTAATTCCTCTTCCTGGTGGGAAATGAGAGTTAAATTTGCCCGTCCACACACCTCCAGCTAGTCTGTCATTGGTTCTCCCTATTCCTGTTCATCTTCCGCAGAAATTGCAAACTGGGCCAAACAGGAGGTTAAAGGCACTGACTCTCCAAGTCGGGAGAGTGTTAGTAAAGCGTCTGGAATGTTGCACCCGAGTACCAGGGGACGAAAACTGAGACATATTGGAACACGTCTCCCGATCACACGGTTGATCATACTCTGGGTTCCACATGCATGTTTTAGCTGAAGGAAGAATACCTTAAACCTGGAGAGTTGAGACCCGTGGAATGGGTACCATGCAATATGACTTCAAAGGGTCTTCATTTGCTCACCGAACTTCTCCAATCCTATCACTGCTGCGTTTATGCCCCTGTACACACACTTGATTCTCTTCCAGAGACATAGCAATCCATAGGTTTTAAGATACTTCCTAGTCAGGTACACTCTTAGGCATTTAATATGGGGTGTTGAGTCCATTTCGTTGAGCAAGGAGTAGCTCTTGTCTATTCCATATTTGGCTTAAGGAACTTTATCTGTGCTCATTTCAATCTCTGGTTTTATGCAGCACCCCAACTCACCTTTCCCCTTAAGCAAGCATAAGTTGGTTTTCTAAATTTGAGACCCTGTTCTGTTTTGTAATTCAGTTCCTGTGTAGCCAAGGTTACATTCCGTGTATTAGTGATATCTTATGATGTTTCTTTTTCTGTGTGACTTATTTCAGTTAGAATCATCGTACCTGAATCCACTCATTATGCTGCTACGGGCCTGATGACATAGATTTCATTGCTGAGTGATACTGCATTGTACGTAAGTACCACAACTTCTTTATCCATTTTTCACTTTCTGCGATATTGAACTTGTACCGTAAACCAGGTTCTTGTAAACAGAGCCGTCCCAACCTTTGGGGTGGCTGTGTCTTTTGATTTTAATTTCCCTAAGCTATAGGACCATAAGTGGAAGTGCCCTAGGCTCTGTTGCTTTGTTTTTTAGATGTTTCAGGAAACACCATACACTTCTCCCGAGTGGCTGTTGGCAATTGACATCCCGCCCATCAGCATAACAAGGCTCCCAGTTCTCCATGGCCTGTCCTGCCTTTCTGGATTTTACACTTTTTTCAGATGGCCCTTTTGACCGGGGGGAAGTGAGACTTCATTGTAGTGCAGATTTCCTTTGCAAGCTTGCTTGGTTGGCCAAAAAGGGCGTATGCGTTTTTTCCTGAATATATTCAGGAAAAAACGCATACGCCCTTTTTGGCCAAGTGCATCATTGTGGACGTTCTGCCTCTTTTCCTATGCTTTAAATGCAATTCCAGTCTACCTCCTGAAATCGGTTTCCTGCAATTCTGCCCCGCTTTCAAGTCCTCTTGGCAGCCTTACTTCAGTATATTTTTGGACGATAGCTGTCATTTATAACTCTGCAGGTTTGTGAATTACAGTGCCCCTGAGCTCCTTTCTTCAACTCGCTTTCTCGTGAGCTGGCCGCAACCCCGCAGGATGGCTTCAGGCCCTAATCTGGTTCCGGCACGGCACGCTGAGCCTTTGGTTAATTCCTCTTCCTGGTGGGAAATGAGAGTTAAATTTGCCCGTCCACACACCTCCAGCTAGTCTGTCATTGGTTCTCCCTATTCCTGTTCATCTTCCGCAGAAATTGCAAACTGGGCCAAACAGGAGGTTAAAGGCACTGACTCTCCAAGTCGGGAGAGTGTTAGTAAAGCGTCTGGAATGTTGCACCCGAGTACCAGGGGACGAAAACTGAGACATATTGGAACACGTCTCCCGATCACACGGTTGATCATACTCTGGGTTCCACATGCATGTTTTAGCTGAAGGAAGAATACCTTAAACCTGGAGAGTTGAGACCCGTGGAATGGGTACCATGCAATATGACTTCAAAGGGTCTTCATTTGCTCACCGATCTTCTCCAATCCTATCACTGCTGCGTTTATGCCCCTGTACACACACTTGATTCTCTTCCAGAGACATAGCAATCCATAGGTTTTAAGATACTTCCTAGTCAGGTACACTCTTAGGCATTTAATATGGGGTGTTGAGTCCATTTCGTTGAGCAAGGAGTAGCTCTTGTCTATTCCATATTTGGCTTAAGGAACTTTATCTGTGCTCATTTCAATCTCTGGTTTTATGCAGCACCCCAACTCACCTTTCCCCTTAAGCAAGCATAAGTTGGTTTTCTAAATTTGAGACCCTGTTCTGTTTTGGAATTCAGTTCCTGTGTAGCCAAGTTTACATTCCGTGTATTAGTGATATCTTATGATGTTTCTTTTCCTGTGTGACTTATTTCAGTTAGAATCATCATACCTGAATCCACTCATTATGCTGCTACGGGCCTGATGACATAGATTTCATTGCTGAGTGATACTGCATTGTACGTAAGTACCACAACTTCTTTATCCATTTTTCACTTTCTGCGATATTGAACTTGTACCGTAAACCAGGTTCTTGTAAACAGAGCCGTCCCAACCTTTGGGGTGGCTGTGTCTTTTTGATTTTAATTTCCCTAAGCTATAGGACCATAAGTGGAAGTGCCCTAGGCTCTGTTGCTTTGTTTTTTAGCTGTTTCAGGAAACACCATACACTTCTCCGGAGTGGCTGTTGGCAATTTACATCCCGCCCATCAGCATAACAAGGCTCCCAGTTCTCCATGGCCTGTCCTGCCTTTCTGAATTTTACACTTTTTTCAGATGGCCCTTTTGACCGTGGGGAAGTGAGACTTCATTGTAGTGCAGATTTCCTTTGCAAGCTTGCTTGGTTGGCCAAAAAGGGCGTATGCGTTTTTTCCTGAATATATTCAGGAAAAAACGCATACGCCCTTTTTGGCCAAGTGCATCATTGTGGACGTTCTGCCTCTTTTCCTATGCTTTAAATGCAATTCCAGTCTACCTCCTGAAATCGGTTTCCTGCAATTCTGCCCCGCTTTCAAGTCCTCTTGGCAGCCTTACTTCAGTATATTTTTGGACGATAGCTGTCATTTATAACTCTGCAGGTTTGTGAATTACAGTGCCCCTGAGCTCCTTTCTTCAAGTCGCTTTCTCGTGAGCTGGCCGCAACACCGCAGGATGGCTTCAGGCCCTAATCTGGTTCCGGCACGGCACGCTGAGCCTTTGGTTAATTCCTCTTCCTGGTTGGAAATGAGAGTTAAATTTGCCCGTCCAGACACCTCCAGCTAGTCTCTCATTGGTTCTCCCTATCCCTGTTCATCTTCCGCAGAAATTGCAAACTGGGCCAAACAGGAGGTTAAAGGCACTGACTCTCCAAGTCGGGAGAGTGTTAGTAAAGCGTCTGGAATGTTGCACCCGAGTACCAGGGGACGAAAACTGAGACATATTGGAACACGTCTCCCGATCACACGGTTGATCATACTCTGGGTTCCACATGCATGTTTTAGCTGAAGGAAGAATACCTTAAACCTGGAGAGTTGAGACCCGTGGAATGGGTACCATGCAATATGACTTCAAAGGGTCTTCATTTACTCACCGAACCTCTCCAATCCTATCACTGCTGCGTTTATGCCCCTGTACACACACTTGATTCTCTTTCAGAGACATAGCAATCCATAGGTTTTAAGATACTTCCTAGTCAGGTACACTCTTAGGCATTTAATATGGGGTGTTGAGTCCATTTCGTTGAGCAAGGAGTAGCTCTTGTCTATTCCATATTTGGCTTAAGGAACTTTATCTGTGCTCATTTCAATCTCTGGTTTTATGCAGTACCCCAACTCACCTTTCCCCTTAAGCAAGCATAAGTTGGTTTTCTAAATTTGAGACCCTGTTCTGTTTTGTAATTCAGTTCCTGTGTAGCCAAGTTTACATTCCGTGTATTAGTGATATCTTATGATGTTTCTTTTTCTGTGTGACTTATTTCAGTTAGAATCATCGTACCTGAATCCACTCATTATGCTGCTACGGGCCTGATGACATAGATTTCATTGCTGAGTGATACTGCATTGTACGTAAGTACCACAACTTCTTTATCCATTTTTCACTTTCTGCGATATTGAACTTGTACCGTAAACCAGGTTCTTGTAAACAGAGCCGTCCCAACCTTTGGGGTGGCTGTGTCTTTTGATTTTAATTTCCCTAAGCTATAGGACCATAAGTGGAAGTGCCCTAGGCTCTGTTGCTTTGTTTTTTAGATGTTTCAGGAAACACCATACACTTCTCCCGAGTGGCTGTTGGCAATTGACATCCCGCCCATCAGCATAACAAGGCTCCCAGTTCTCCATGGCCTGTCCTGCCTTTCTGGATTTTACACTTTTTTCAGATGGCCCTTTTGACCGGGGGGAAGTGAGACTTCATTGTAGTGCAGATTTCCTTTGCAAGCTTGCTTGGTTGGCCAAAAAGGGCGTATGCGTTTTTTCCTGAATATATTCAGGAAAAAACGCATACGCCCTTTTTGGCCAAGTGCATCATTGTGGACGTTCTGCCTCTTTTCCTATGCTTTAAATGCAATTCCAGTCTACCTCCTGAAATCGGTTTCCTGCAATTCTTCCCCGCTTTCAAGTCCTCTTGGCAGCCTTACTTCAGTATATTTTTGGACGATAGCTGTCATTTATAACTCTGCAGGTTTGTGAATTACAGTGCCCCTGAGCTCCTTTCTTCAACTCGCTTTCTCGTGAGCTGGCCGCAACCCCGCAGGATGGCTTCAGGCCCTAATCTGGTTCCGGCACGGCACGCTGAGCCTTTGGTTAATTCCTCTTCCTGGTGGGAAATGAGAGTTAAATTTGCCCGTCCAGACACCTCCAGCTAGTCTGTCATTGGTTCTCCCTATTCCTGTTCATCTTCCGCAGAAATTGCAAACTGGGCCAAACAGGAGGTTAAAGGCACTGACTCTCCAAGTCGGGAGAGTGTTAGTAAAGCGTCTGGAATGTTGCACCCGAGTACCAGGGGACGAAAACTGAGACATATTGGAACACGTCTCCCGATCACACGGTTGATCATACTCTGGGTTCCACATGCATGTTTTAGCTGAAGGAAGAATACCTTAAACCTGGAGAGTTGAGACCCGTGGAATGGGTACCATGCAATATGACTTCAAAGGGTCTTCATTTGCTCACCGAACTTCTCCAATCCTATCACTGCTGCGTTTATGCCCCTGTACACACACTTGATTCTCTTCCAGAGACATAACAATCCATAGGTTTTAAGATACTTCCTAGTCAGGTACACTCTTAGGCATTTAATATGGGGTGTTGAGTCCATTTCGTTGAGCAAGGAGTAGCTCTTGTCTATTCCATATTTGGCTTAAGGAACTTTATCTGTGCTCATTTCAATCTCTGGTTTTATGCAGCACCCCAACTCACCTTTCCCCTTAAGCAAGCATAAGTTGGTTTTCTAAATTTGAGACCCTGTTCTGTTTTGGAATTCAGTACCTGTGTAGCCAAGTTTACATTCCGTGTATTAGTGATATCTTATGATGTTTCTTTTCCTGTGTGACTTATTTCAGTTAGAATCATCGTACCTGAATCCACTCATTATGCTGCTACGGGACTGATGACATAGATTTCATTGCTGAGTGATACTGCATTGTACGTAAGTACCACAACTTCTTTATCCATTTTTCACTTTCTGCGATATTGAACTTGTACCGTAAACCAGGTTCTTGTAAACAGAGCCGTCCCAACCTTTGGGGTGGCTGTGTCTTTTTGATTTTAATTTCCCTAAGCTATAGGACCATAAGTGGAAGTGCCCTAGGCTCTGTTGCTTTGTTTTTTAGCTGTTTCAGGAAACACCATACACTTCTCCGGAGTGGCTGTTGGCAATTTACATCCCGCCCATCAGCATAACAAGGCTCCCAGTTCTCCATGGCCTGTCCTGCCTTTCTGGATTTTACACTTTTTTCAGATGGCCCTTTTGACCGGGGGGAAGTGAGACTTCACTGTAGTGCAGATTTCCTTTGCAAGCTTGCTTGGTTGGCCAAAAAGGGCGTATGCGTTTTTTCCTGAATATATTCAGGAAAAAACGCATACGCCCTTTTTGGCCAAGTGCATCATTGTGGACGTTCTGCCTCTTTTCCTATGCTTTAAATGCAATTCCAGTCTACCTCCTGAAATCGGTTTCCTGCAATTCTGCCCCGCTTTCAAGTCCTCTTGGCAGCCTTACTTCAGTATATTTTTGGACGATAGCTGTCATTTATAACTCTGCAGGTTTGTGAATTACAGTGCCCCTGAGCTCCTTTCTTCAACTCGCTTTCTCGTGAGCTGGCCGCAACCCCGCAGGATGGCTTCAGGCCCTAATCTGGTTCCGGCACGGCACGCTGAGCCTTTGGTTAATTCCTCTTCCTGGTGGGAAATGAGAGTTAAATTTGCCCGTCCAGACACCTCCAGCTAGTCTGTCATTGGTTCTGCCTATTCCTGTTCATCTTCCGCAGAAATTGCAAACTGGGCCAAACAGGAGGTTAAAGGCACTGACTCTCCAAGTCGGGAGAGTGTTAGTAAAGCGTCTGGAATGTTGCACCCGAGTACCAGGGGACGAAAACTGAGACATATTGGAACACGTCTCCCGATCACACGGTTGATCATACTCTGGGTTCCACATGCATGTTTTAGCTGAAGGAAGAATACCTTAAACCTGGAGAGTTGAGACCCGTGGAATGGGTACCATGCAATATGACTTCAAAGGGTCTTCATTTGCTCACCGAACCTCTCCAATCCTATCACTGCTGCGTTTATGCCCCTGTACACACACTTGATTCTCTTTCAGAGACATAGCAATCCATAGGTTTTAAGATACTTCCTAGTCAGGTACACTCTTAGGCATTTAATATGGGGTGTTGAGTCCATTTCGTTGAGCAAGGAGTAGCTCTTGTCTATTCCATATTTGGCTTAAGGAACTTTATCTGTGCTCATTTCAATCTCTGGTTTTATGCAGCACCCCAACTCACCTTTCCCCTTAAGCAAGCATAAGTTGGTTTTCTAAATTTGAGACCCTGTTCTGTTTTGTAATTCAGTTCCTGTGTAGCCAAGGTTACATTCCGTGTATTAGTGATATCTTGTGATGTTTCTTTTTCTGTGTGACTTATTTCAGTTAGAATCATCGTACCTGAATCCACTCATTATGCTGCTACGGGCCTGATGACATAGATTTCATTGCTGAGTGATACTGCATTGTACGTAAGTACCACAACTTCTTTATCCATTTTTCACTTTCTGCGATACTGAACTTGTACCGTAAACCAGGTTCTTGTAAACAGAGCCGTCCCAACCTTTGGGGTGGCTGTGTCTTTTGATTTTAATTTCCCTAAGCTATAGGACCATAAGTGGAAGTGCCCTAGGCTCTGTTGCTTTGTTTTTTAGATGTTTCAGGAAACACCATACACTTCTCCCGAGTGGCTGTTGGCAATTTACATCCCGCCCATCAGCATAACAAGGCTCCCAGTTCTCCATGGCCTGTCCTGCCTTTCTGGATTTTACACTTTTTTCAGATGGCCCTTTTGACCGGGGGGAAGTGAGACTTCATTGTAGTGCAGATTTCCTTTGCAAGCTTGCTTGGTTGGCCAAAAAGGGCGTATGCGTATTTTCCTGAATATATTCAGGAAAAAACGGATACACCCTTTTTGGCCAAGTGCATCATTGTGGACGTTCTGCCTCTTTTCCTATGCTTTAAATGCAATTCCAGTCTACCTCCTGAAATCGGTTTCCTGCAATTCTGCCCCGCTTTCAAGTCCTCTTGGCAGCCTTACTTCAGTATATTTTTGGACGATAGCTGTCATTTATAACTCTGCAGGTTTGTGAATTACAGTGCCCCTGAGCTCCTTTCTTCAAGTCGCTTTCTCGTGAGCTGGCCGCAACACCGCAGGATGGCTTCAGGCCCTAATCTGGTTCCGGCACGGCACGCTGAGCCTTTGGTTAATTCCTCTTCCTGGTGGGAAATGAGAGTTAAATTTGCCCGTCCAGACACCTCCAGCTAGTCTGTCATTGGTTCTCCCTATTCCTGTTCATCTTCCGCAGAAATTGCAAACTGGGCCAAACAGGAGGTTAAAGGCACTGACTCTCCAAGTCGGGAGAGTGTTAGTAAAGCGTCTGGAATGTTGCACCCGAGTACCAGGGGACGAAAACTGAGACATATTGGAACACGTCTCCCGATCACACGGTTGATCATACTCTGGGTTCCACATGCATGTTTTAGCTGAAGGAAGAATACCTTAAACCTGGAGAGTTGAGACCCGTGGAATGGGTACCATGCAATATGACTTCAAAGGGTCTTCATTTGCTCACCGAACCTCTCCAATCCTATCACTGCTGCGTTTATGCCCCTGTACACACACTTGATTCTCTTTCAGAGACATAGCAATCCATAGGTTTTAAGATACTTCCTAGTCAGGTACACTCTTAGGCATTTAATATGGGGTGTTGAGTCCATTTCGTTGAGCAAGGAGTAGCTCTTGTCTATTCCATATTTGGCTTAAGGAACTTTATCTGTGCTCATTTCAATCTCTGGTTTTATGCAGCACCCCAACTCACCTTTCCCCTTAAGCAAGCATAAGTTGGTTTTCTAAATTTGAGACCCTGTTCTGTTTTGTAATTCAGTTCCTGTGTAGCCAAGGTTACATTCCGTGTATTAGTGATATCTTATGATGTTTCTTTTCCTGTGTGACTTATTTCAGTTACAATCATCGTACCTGAATCCACTCATTATGCTGCTACGGGCCTGATGACATAGATTTCATTGCTGAGTGATACTGCATTGTACGTAAGTACCACAACTTCTTTATCCATTTTTCACTTTCTGCGATATTGAACTTGTACCGTAAACCAGGTTCTTGTAAACAGAGCCGTCCCAACCTTTGGGGTGGCTGTGTCTTTTTTATTTTAATTTCCCTAAGCTATAGGACCATAAGTGGAAGTGCCCTAGGCTCTGTTGCTTTGTTTTTTAGATGTTTCAGGAAACACCATACACCTCTCCCGAGTGGCTGTTGGCAATTTACATCCCGCCCATCAGCATAACAAGGCTCCCAGTTCTCCATGGCCTGTCCTGCCTTTCTGGATTTTACACTTTTTTCAGATGGCCCTTTTGACCGGGGGGAAGTGAGACTTCATTGTAGTGCAGATTTCCTTTGCAAGCTTGCTTGGTTTGCCAAAAAGGGCGTATGCGTTTTTTCCTGAATATATTCAGGAAAAACGCATACGCCCTTTTTGGCCAAGTGCATCATTGTGGACGTTCTGCCTCTTTTCCTATGCTTTGAATGCAATTCCAGTCTACCTCCTGAAATTGGTTTCCTGCAATTCTGCCCCGCTTTCAAGTCCTCTTGGCAGCCTTACTTCAGTATATTTTTGGACGATAGCTGTCATTTATAACTCTGCAGGTTTGTGAATTACAGTGCCCCTGAGCTCCTTTCTTCAACTCGCTTTCTCGTGAGCTGGCCGCAACACCGCAGGATGGCTTCAGGCCCTAATCTGGTTCCGGCACGGCACGCTGAGCCTTTGGTTAATTCCTCTTCCTGGTGGGAAATGAGAGTTAAATTTGCCCGTCCAGACACCTCCAGCTAGTCTGTCATTGGTTCTCCCTATTCCTGTTCATCTTCCGCAGAAATTGCAAACTGGGCCAAACAGGAGGTTAAAGGCACTGACTCTCCAAGTCGGGAGAGTGTTAGTAAAGCGTCTGGAATGTTGCACCCGAGTACCAGGGGACGAAAACTGAGACATATTGGAACACGTCTCCCGATCACACGGTTGATCATACTCTGGGTTCCACATGCATGTTTTAGCTGAAGGAAGAATACGTTAAACCTGGAGAGTTGAGACCCGTGGAATGGGTACCATGCAATATGACTTCAAAGGGTCTTCATTTGCTCACCGAACCTCTCCAATCCTATCACTGCTGCGTTTATGCCCCTGTACACACACTTGATTCTCTTTCAGAGACATAGCAATCCATAGGTTTTAAGATACTTCCTAGTCAGGTACACTCTTAGGCATTTAATATGGGGTGTTGAGTCCATTTCGTTGAGCAAGGAGTAGCTCTTGTCTATTCCATATTTGGCTTAAGGAACTTTATCTGTGCTCATTTCAATCTCTGGTTTTATGCAGCACCCCAACTCACCTTTCCCCTTAAGCAAGCATAAGTTGGTTTTCTAAATTTGAGACCCTGTTCTGTTTTGTAATTCAGTTCCTGTGTAGCCAAGTTTACATTCCGTGTATTAGTGATATCTTGTGATGTTTCTTTTTCTGTGTGACTTATTTCAGTTAGAATCATCGTACCTGAATCCACTCATTATGCTGCTACGGGCCTGATGACATAGATTTCATTGCTGAGTGATACTGCATTGTACGTAAGTACCACAACTTCTTTATCCATTTTTCACTTTCTGCAATATTGAACTTGTACCGTAAACCAGGTTCTTGTAAACAGAGCCGTCCCAACCTTTGGGGTGGCTGTGTCTTTTGATTTTAATTTCCCTAAGCTATAGGACCATAAGTGGAAGTGCCCTAGGCTCTGTTGCTTTGTTTTTTAGATGTTTCAGGAAACACCATACACTTCTCCCGAGTGGCTGTTGGCAATTTACATCCCGCCCATCAGCATAACAAGGCTCCCAGTTCTCCATGGCCTGTCCTGCCTTTCTGGATTTTACACTTTTTTCAGATGGCCCTTTTGACCGGGGGGAAGTGAGACTTCATTGTAGTGCAGATTTCCTTTGCAAGCTTGCTTGGTTGGCCAAAAAGGGCGTATGCGTATTTTCCTGAATATATTCAGGAAAAAACGGATACACCCTTTTTGGCCAAGTGCATCATTGTGGACGTTCTGCCTCTTTTCCTATGCTTTAAATGCAATTCCAGTCTACCTCCTGAAATCGGTTTCCTGCAATTCTGCCCCACTTTCAAGTCCTCTTGGCAGCCTTACTTCAGTATATTTTTGGACGATAGCTGTCATTTATAACTCTGCAGGTTTGTGAATTACAGTGCCCCTGAGCTCCTTTCTTCAAGTCGCTTTCTCGTGAGCTGGCCGCAACACCGCAGGATGGCTTCAGGCCCTAATCTGGTTCCGGCACGGCACGCTGAGCCTTTGGTTAATTCCTCTTCCTGGTGGGAAATGAGAGTTAAATTTGCCCGTCCAGACACCTCCAGCTAGTCTGTCATTGGTTCTCCCTATTCCTGTTCATCTTCCGCAGGAATTGCAAACTGGGCCAAACAGGAGGTTAAAGGCACTGACTCTCCAAGTCGGGAGAGTGTTAGTAAAGCGTCTGGAATGTTGCACCCGAGTACCAGGGGACGAAAACTGAGACATATTGGAACACGTCTCCCGATCACACGGTTGATCATACTCTGGGTTCCACATGCATGTTTTAGCTGAAGGAAGAATACGTTAAACCTGGAGAGTTGAGACCCGTGGAATGGGTACCATGCAATATGACTTCAAAGGGTCTTCATTTGCTCACCGAACCTCTCCAATCCTATCACTGCTGCGTTTATGCCCCTGTACACACACTTGATTCTCTTTCAGAGACATAGCAATCCATAGGTTTTAAGATACTTCCTAGTCAGGTACACTCTTAGGCATTTAATATGGGGTGTTGAGTCCATTTCGTTGAGCAAGGAGTAGCTCTTGTCTATTCCATATTTGGCTTAAGGAACTTTATCTGTGCTCATTTCAATCTCTGGTTTTATGCAGCACCCCAACTCACCTTTCCCCTTAAGCAAGCATAAGTTGGTTTTCTAAATTTGAGACCCTGTTCTGTTTTGGAATTCAGTTCCTGTGTAGCCAAGGTTACATTCCGTGTATTAGTGATATCTTATGATGTTTCTTTTCCTGTGTGACTTATTTCAGTTAGAATCATCGTACCTGAATCCACTCATTATGCTGCTACGGGCCTGATGACATAGATTTCATTGCTGAGTGATACTGCATTGTACGTAAGTACCACAACTTCTTTATCCATTTTTCACTTTCTGCGATATTGAACTTGTACCGTAAACCAGGTTCTTGTAAACAGAGCCGTCCCTACTTTGGGGTGGCTGTGTCTTTTTTATTTTAATTTCCCTAAGCTATAGGACCATAAGTGGAAGTGCCCTAGGCTCTGTTGCTTTGTTTTTTAGATGTTTCAGGAAACACCATACACCTCTCCCGAGTGGCTGTTGGCAATTTACATCCCGCCCATCAGCATAACAAGGCTCCCAGTTCTCCATGGCCTGTCCTGCCTTTCTGGATTTTACACTTTTTTCAGATGGCCCTTTTGACCAGGGGGAAGTGAGACTTCATTGTAGTGCAGATTTCCTTTGCAAGCTTGCTTGGTTGGCCAAAAAGGGCGTATGCGTTTTTTCCTGAATATATTCAGGAAAAACGCATACGCCCTTTTTGGCCAAGTGCATCATTGTGGACGTTCTGCCTCTTTTCCTATGCTTTAAATGCAATTCCAGTCTACCTCCTGAAATCGGTTTCCTGCAATTCTGCCCCGCTTTCAAGTCCTCTTGGCAGCCTTACTTCAGTATATTTTTGGACGATAGCTGTCATTTATAACTCTGCAGGTTTGTGAATTACAGTGCCCCTGAGCTCCTTTCTTCAAGTCGCTTTCTCGTGAGCTGGCCGCAACCCCGCAGGATGGCTTCAGGCCCTAATCTGGTTCCGGCACGGCACGCTGAGCCTTTGGTTAATTTCTCTTCCTGGTGGGAAATGAGAGTTAAATTTGCCCTTCCAGACACCTCCAGCTAGTCTGTCATTGGTTCTGCCTATTCCTGTTCATCTTCCGCAGAAATTGCAAACTGGGCCAAACAGGAGGTTAAAGGCACTGACTCTCCAAGTCGGGAGAGTGTTAGTAAAGCGTCTGGAATGTTGCACCCGAGTACCAGGGGACGAAAACTGAGACATATTGGAACACGTCTCCCGATCACACGGTTGATCATACTCTGGGTTCCACATGCATGTTTTAGCTGAAGGAAGAATACCTTAAACCTGGAGAGTTGAGACCCGTGGAATGGGTACCATGCAATATGACTTCAAAGGGTCTTCATTTGCTCACCGAACCTCTCCAATCCTATCACTGCTGCGTTTATGCCCCTGTACACACACTTGATTCTCTTTCAGAGACATAGCAATCCATAGGTCTTAAGATACTTCCTAGTCAGGTACACTCTTAGGCATTTAATATGGGGTGTTGAGTCCATTTCGTTGAGCAAGGAGTAGCTCTTGTCTATTCCATATTTGGCTTAAGGAACTTTATCTGTGCTCATTTCAATCTCTGGTTTTATGCAGCACCCCAACTCACCTTTCCCCTTAAGCAAGCATAAGTTGGGTTTCTAAATTTGAGACCCTGTTCTGTTTTGGAATTCAGTTCCAGTGTAGCCAAGTTTACATTCCGTGTATTAGTGATATCTTATGATGTTTCTTTTTCTGTGTGACTCATTTCAGTTAGAATCATCGTACCTGAATCCACTCATTATGCTGCTACGGGCCTGATGACATAGATTTCATTGCTGAGTGATACTGCATTGTACGTAAGTACCACAACTTCTTTATCCATTTTTCACTTTCTGCGATATTGAACTTGTACCGTAAACCAGGTTCTTGTAAACAGAGCCGTCCCAACCTTTGGGGTGGCTGTGTCTTTTGATTTTAATTTCCCTAAGCTATAGGACCATAAGTGGAAGTGCCCTAGGCTCTGTTGCTTTGTTTTTTAGATGTTTCAGGAAACACCATACACTTCTCCCGAGTGGCTGTTGGCAATTTACATCCCACCCATCAGCATAACAAGGCTCCCAGTTCTCCATGGCCTGTCCTGCCTTTCTGGATTTTACACTTTTTTCAGATGGCCCTTTTGACCGGGGGGAAGTGAGACTTCATTGTAGTGCAGATTTCCTTTGCAAGCTTGCTTGGTTGGCCAAAAAGGGCGTATGCGTTTTTTCCTGAATATATTCAGGAAAAAACGGATACACCCTTTTTGGCCAAGTGCATCATTGTGGACGTTCTGCCTCTTTTCCTATGCTTTAAATGCAATTCCAGTCTACCTCCTGAAATCGGTTTCCTGCAATTCTGCCCCGCTTTCAAGTCCTCTTGGCAGCCTTACTTCAGTATATTTTTGGACGATAGCTGTCATTTATAACTCTGCAGGTTTGTGAATTACAGTGCCCCTGAGCTCCTTTCTTCAAGTCGCTTTCTCGTGAGCTGGCCGCAACCCCGCAGGATGGCTTCAGGCCCTAATCTGGTTCCGGCACGGCACGCTGAGCCTTTGGTTAATTCCTCTTCCTGGTGGGAAATGAGAGTTAAATTTGCCCGTCCAGACACCTCCAGCTAGTCTGTCATTGGTTCTGCCTATTCCTGTTCATCTTCCGCAGAAATTGCAAACTGGGCCAAACAGGAGGTTAAAGGCACTGACTCTCCAAGTCGGGAGAGTGTTAGTAAAGCGTCTGGAATGTTGCACCCGAGTACCAGGGGACGAAAACTGAGACATATTGGAACACGTCTCCCGATCACACGGTTGATCATACTCTGGGTTCCACATGCATGTTTTAGCTGAAGGAAGAATACCTTAAACCTGGAGAGTTGAGACCCGTGGAATGGGTACCATGCAATATGACTTCAAAGGGTCTTCATTTGCTCACCGAACCTCTCCAATCCTATCACTGCTGCGTTTATGCCCCTGTACACACGCTTGATTCTCTTTCGGAGACATAGCAATCCATAGGTTTTAAGATACTTCCTAGTCAGGTACACTCTTAGGCATTTAATATGGGGTGTTGAGTCCATTTCGTTGAGCAAGGAGTAGCTCTTGTCTATTCCATATTTGGCTTAAGGAACTTTATCTGTGCTCATTTCAATCTCTGGTTTTATGCAGCACCCCAACTCACCTTTCCCCTTAAGCAAGCATAAGTTGGGTTTCTAAATTTGAGACCCTGTTCTGTTTTGGAATTCAGTTCCAGTGTAGCCAAGTTTACATTCCGTGTATTAGTGATATCTTATGATGTTTCTTTTTCTGTGTGACTCATTTCAGTTAGAATCATCATACCTGAATCCACTCATTATGCTGCTACGGGCCTGATGACATAGATTTCATTGCTGAGTGATACTGCATTGTACGTAAGTACCACAACTTCTTTATCCATTTTTCACTTTCTGTGATATTGAACTTGTACCGTAAACCAGGTTCTTGTAAACAGAGCCGTCCCAACCTTTGGGGTGGCTGTGTCTTTTTGATTTTAATTTCCCTAAGCTATAGGACCATAAGTGGAAGTGCCCTAGGCTCTGTTGCTTTGTTTTTTAGATGTTTCAGGAAACACCATACACTTCTCCCGAGTGGCTGTTGGCAATTTACATCCCACCCATCAGCATAACAAGGCTCCCAGTTCTCCATGGCCTGTCCTGCCTTTCTGGATTTTACACTTTTTTCAGATGGCCCTTTTGACCGGGGGGAAGTGAGACTTCAGTGTAGTGCACATTTCCTTTGCAAGCTTGCTTGGTTGGCCAAAAAGGGCGTATGCGTTTTTTCCTGAATATATTCAGGAAAAAACGCATACGCCCTTTTTGGCCAAGTGCATCATTGTGGACGTTCTGCCTCTTTTCCTATGCTTTAAATGCAATTCCAGTCTACCTCCTGAAATCGGTTTCCTGCAATTCTGCCCCGCTTTCAAGTCCTCTTGGCAGCCTTACTTCAGTATATTTTTGGACGATAGCTGTCATTTATAACTCTGCAGGTTTGTGAATTACAGTGCCCCTGAGCTCCTTTCTTCAACTCGCTTTCTCGTGAGCTGGCCGCAACACCGCAGGATTGCTTCAGGCCCTAATCTGGTTCCGGCACGGCATGCTGAGCCTTTGGTTAATTCCTCTTCCTGGTGCGAAATGAGAGTTAAATTTGCCCGTCCAGACACCTCCAGCTAGTCTCTCATTGGTTCTCCCTATTCCTGTTCATCTTCCGCAGAAATTGCAAACTGGGCCAAACAGGAGGTTAAAGGCACTGACTCTCCAAGGCGGGAGAGTGTTAGTAAAGCGTCTGGAATGTTGCACCCGAGTACCAGGGGACGAAAACTGAGACATATTGGAACACGTCTCCCGATCACACGGTTGATCATACTCTGGGTTCCACATGCATGTTTTAGCTGAAGGAAGAATACCTTAAACCTGGAGAGTTGAGACCCGTGGAATGGGTACCATGCAATATGACTTCAAAGGGTCTTCATTTGCTCACCGAACCTCTCCAATCCTATCACTGCTGCGTTTATGCCCCTGTACACACGCTTGATTCTCTTTCGGAGACATAGCAATCCATAGGTTTTAAGATACTTCCTAGTCAGGTACACTCTTAGGCATTTAATATGGGGTGTTGAGTCCATTTCGTTGAGCAAGGAGTAGCTCTTGTCTATTCCATATTTGGCTTAAGGAACTTTATCTGTGCTCATTTCAATCTCTGGTTTTATGCAGCACCCCAACTCACCTTTCCCCTTAAGCAAGCATAAGTTGGGTTTCTAAATTTGAGACCCTGTTCTGTTTTGGAATTCAGTTCCAGTGTAGCCAAGTTTACATTCCGTGTATTAGTGATATCTTATGATGTTTCTTTTCCTGTGTGACTTATTTCAGTTAGAATCATCGTACCTGAATCCACTCATTATGCTGCTACGGGCCTGATGACATAGATTTCATTGCTGAGTGATACTGCATTGTACGTAAGTACCACAACTTCTTTATCCATTTTTCACTTTCTGCGATATTGAACTTGTACCGTAAACCAGGTTCTTGTAAACAGAGCCGTCCCAACCTTTGGGGTGGCTGTGTCTTTTGATTTTAATTTCCCTAAGCTATAGGACCATAAGTGGAAGTGCCCTAGGCTCTGTTGCTTTGTTTTTTAGATGTTTCAGGAAACACCATACACTTCTCCCGAGTGGCTGTTGGCAATTGACATCCCGCCCATCAGCATAACAAGGCTCCCAGTTCTCCATGGCCTGTCCTGCCTTTCTGGATTTTACACTTTTTTCAGATGGCCCTTTTGACCGGGGGGAAGTGAGACTTCATTGTAGTGCAGATTTCCTTTGCAAGCTTGCTTGGTTGGCCAAAAAGGGCGTATGCGTTTTTTCCTGAATATATTCAGGAAAAAACGCATACGCCCTTTTTGGCCAAGTGCATCATTGTGGACGTTCTGCCTCTTTTCCTATGCTTTAAATGCAATTCCAGTCTACCTCCTGAAATCGGTTTCCTGCAATTCTGCCCCGCTTTCAAGTCCTCTTGGCAGCCTTACTTCAGTATATTTTTGGA
Organism: Lagenorhynchus albirostris; assembly: GCF_949774975.1. Classification (NCBI taxonomy): domain Eukaryota; kingdom Metazoa; phylum Chordata; class Mammalia; order Artiodactyla; family Delphinidae; genus Lagenorhynchus; species Lagenorhynchus albirostris. The sequence continues at coordinate 666,912 of NW_026783354.1, forward strand.
CGATAGCTGTCATTTATAACTCTGCAGGTTTGTGAATTACAGTGCCCCTGAGCTCCTTTCTTCAACTCGCTTTCTCGTGAGCTGGCCGCAACCCCGCAGGATGGCTTCAGGCCCTAATCTGGTTCCGGCACGGCACGCTGAGCCTTTGGTTAATTCCTCTTCCTGGTGGGAAATGAGAGTTAAATTTGCCCGTCCACACACCTCCAGCTAGTCTGTCATTGGTTCTCCCTATTCCTGTTCATCTTCCGCAGAAATTGCAAACTGGGCCAAACAGGAGGTTAAAGGCACTGACTCTCCAAGTCGGGAGAGTGTTAGTAAAGCGTCTGGAATGTTGCACCCGAGTACCAGGGGACGAAAACTGAGACATATTGGAACACGTCTCCCGATCACACGGTTGATCATACTCTGGGTTCCACATGCATGTTTTAGCTGAAGGAAGAATACCTTAAACCTGGAGAGTTGAGACCCGTGGAATGGGTACCATGCAATATGACTTCAAAGGGTCTTCATTTGCTCACCGATCTTCTCCAATCCTATCACTGCTGCGTTTATGCCCCTGTACACACACTTGATTCTCTTCCAGAGACATAGCAATCCATAGGTTTTAAGATACTTCCTAGTCAGGTACACTCTTAGGCATTTAATATGGGGTGTTGAGTCCATTTCGTTGAGCAAGGAGTAGCTCTTGTCTATTCCATATTTGGCTTAAGGAACTTTATCTGTGCTCATTTCAATCTCTGGTTTTATGCAGCACCCCAACTCACCTTTCCCCTTAAGCAAGCATAAGTTGGTTTTCTAAATTTGAGACCCTGTTCTGTTTTGGAATTCAGTTCCTGTGTAGCCAAGTTTACATTCCGTGTATTAGTGATATCTTATGATGTTTCTTTTCCTGTGTGACTTATTTCAGTTAGAATCATCATACCTGAATCCACTCATTATGCTGCTACGGGCCTGATGACATAGATTTCATTGCTGAGTGATACTGCATTGTACGTAAGTACCACAACTTCTTTATCCATTTTTCACTTTCTGCGATATTGAACTTGTACCGTAAACCAGGTTCTTGTAAACAGAGCCGTCCCAACCTTTGGGGTGGCTGTGTCTTTTTGATTTTAATTTCCCTAAGCTATAGGACCATAAGTGGAAGTGCCCTAGGCTCTGTTGCTTTGTTTTTTAGCTGTTTCAGGAAACACCATACACTTCTCCGGAGTGGCTGTTGGCAATTTACATCCCGCCCATCAGCATAACAAGGCTCCCAGTTCTCCATGGCCTGTCCTGCCTTTCTGAATTTTACACTTTTTTCAGATGGCCCTTTTGACCGTGGGGAAGTGAGACTTCATTGTAGTGCAGATTTCCTTTGCAAGCTTGCTTGGTTGGCCAAAAAGGGCGTATGCGTTTTTTCCTGAATATATTCAGGAAAAAACGCATACGCCCTTTTTGGCCAAGTGCATCATTGTGGACGTTCTGCCTCTTTTCCTATGCTTTAAATGCAATTCCAGTCTACCTCCTGAAATCGGTTTCCTGCAATTCTGCCCCGCTTTCAAGTCCTCTTGGCAGCCTTACTTCAGTATATTTTTGGACGATAGCTGTCATTTATAACTCTGCAGGTTTGTGAATTACAGTGCCCCTGAGCTCCTTTCTTCAAGTCGCTTTCTCGTGAGCTGGCCGCAACACCGCAGGATGGCTTCAGGCCCTAATCTGGTTCCGGCACGGCACGCTGAGCCTTTGGTTAATTCCTCTTCCTGGTTGGAAATGAGAGTTAAATTTGCCCGTCCAGACACCTCCAGCTAGTCTCTCATTGGTTCTCCCTATCCCTGTTCATCTTCCGCAGAAATTGCAAACTGGGCCAAACAGGAGGTTAAAGGCACTGACTCTCCAAGTCGGGAGAGTGTTAGTAAAGCGTCTGGAATGTTGCACCCGAGTACCAGGGGACGAAAACTGAGACATATTGGAACACGTCTCCCGATCACACGGTTGATCATACTCTGGGTTCCACATGCATGTTTTAGCTGAAGGAAGAATACCTTAAACCTGGAGAGTTGAGACCCGTGGAATGGGTACCATGCAATATGACTTCAAAGGGTCTTCATTTACTCACCGAACCTCTCCAATCCTATCACTGCTGCGTTTATGCCCCTGTACACACACTTGATTCTCTTTCAGAGACATAGCAATCCATAGGTTTTAAGATACTTCCTAGTCAGGTACACTCTTAGGCATTTAATATGGGGTGTTGAGTCCATTTCGTTGAGCAAGGAGTAGCTCTTGTCTATTCCATATTTGGCTTAAGGAACTTTATCTGTGCTCATTTCAATCTCTGGTTTTATGCAGTACCCCAACTCACCTTTCCCCTTAAGCAAGCATAAGTTGGTTTTCTAAATTTGAGACCCTGTTCTGTTTTGTAATTCAGTTCCTGTGTAGCCAAGTTTACATTCCGTGTATTAGTGATATCTTATGATGTTTCTTTTTCTGTGTGACTTATTTCAGTTAGAATCATCGTACCTGAATCCACTCATTATGCTGCTACGGGCCTGATGACATAGATTTCATTGCTGAGTGATACTGCATTGTACGTAAGTACCACAACTTCTTTATCCATTTTTCACTTTCTGCGATATTGAACTTGTACCGTAAACCAGGTTCTTGTAAACAGAGCCGTCCCAACCTTTGGGGTGGCTGTGTCTTTTGATTTTAATTTCCCTAAGCTATAGGACCATAAGTGGAAGTGCCCTAGGCTCTGTTGCTTTGTTTTTTAGATGTTTCAGGAAACACCATACACTTCTCCCGAGTGGCTGTTGGCAATTGACATCCCGCCCATCAGCATAACAAGGCTCCCAGTTCTCCATGGCCTGTCCTGCCTTTCTGGATTTTACACTTTTTTCAGATGGCCCTTTTGACCGGGGGGAAGTGAGACTTCATTGTAGTGCAGATTTCCTTTGCAAGCTTGCTTGGTTGGCCAAAAAGGGCGTATGCGTTTTTTCCTGAATATATTCAGGAAAAAACGCATACGCCCTTTTTGGCCAAGTGCATCATTGTGGACGTTCTGCCTCTTTTCCTATGCTTTAAATGCAATTCCAGTCTACCTCCTGAAATCGGTTTCCTGCAATTCTTCCCCGCTTTCAAGTCCTCTTGGCAGCCTTACTTCAGTATATTTTTGGACGATAGCTGTCATTTATAACTCTGCAGGTTTGTGAATTACAGTGCCCCTGAGCTCCTTTCTTCAACTCGCTTTCTCGTGAGCTGGCCGCAACCCCGCAGGATGGCTTCAGGCCCTAATCTGGTTCCGGCACGGCACGCTGAGCCTTTGGTTAATTCCTCTTCCTGGTGGGAAATGAGAGTTAAATTTGCCCGTCCAGACACCTCCAGCTAGTCTGTCATTGGTTCTCCCTATTCCTGTTCATCTTCCGCAGAAATTGCAAACTGGGCCAAACAGGAGGTTAAAGGCACTGACTCTCCAAGTCGGGAGAGTGTTAGTAAAGCGTCTGGAATGTTGCACCCGAGTACCAGGGGACGAAAACTGAGACATATTGGAACACGTCTCCCGATCACACGGTTGATCATACTCTGGGTTCCACATGCATGTTTTAGCTGAAGGAAGAATACCTTAAACCTGGAGAGTTGAGACCCGTGGAATGGGTACCATGCAATATGACTTCAAAGGGTCTTCATTTGCTCACCGAACTTCTCCAATCCTATCACTGCTGCGTTTATGCCCCTGTACACACACTTGATTCTCTTCCAGAGACATAACAATCCATAGGTTTTAAGATACTTCCTAGTCAGGTACACTCTTAGGCATTTAATATGGGGTGTTGAGTCCATTTCGTTGAGCAAGGAGTAGCTCTTGTCTATTCCATATTTGGCTTAAGGAACTTTATCTGTGCTCATTTCAATCTCTGGTTTTATGCAGCACCCCAACTCACCTTTCCCCTTAAGCAAGCATAAGTTGGTTTTCTAAATTTGAGACCCTGTTCTGTTTTGGAATTCAGTACCTGTGTAGCCAAGTTTACATTCCGTGTATTAGTGATATCTTATGATGTTTCTTTTCCTGTGTGACTTATTTCAGTTAGAATCATCGTACCTGAATCCACTCATTATGCTGCTACGGGACTGATGACATAGATTTCATTGCTGAGTGATACTGCATTGTACGTAAGTACCACAACTTCTTTATCCATTTTTCACTTTCTGCGATATTGAACTTGTACCGTAAACCAGGTTCTTGTAAACAGAGCCGTCCCAACCTTTGGGGTGGCTGTGTCTTTTTGATTTTAATTTCCCTAAGCTATAGGACCATAAGTGGAAGTGCCCTAGGCTCTGTTGCTTTGTTTTTTAGCTGTTTCAGGAAACACCATACACTTCTCCGGAGTGGCTGTTGGCAATTTACATCCCGCCCATCAGCATAACAAGGCTCCCAGTTCTCCATGGCCTGTCCTGCCTTTCTGGATTTTACACTTTTTTCAGATGGCCCTTTTGACCGGGGGGAAGTGAGACTTCACTGTAGTGCAGATTTCCTTTGCAAGCTTGCTTGGTTGGCCAAAAAGGGCGTATGCGTTTTTTCCTGAATATATTCAGGAAAAAACGCATACGCCCTTTTTGGCCAAGTGCATCATTGTGGACGTTCTGCCTCTTTTCCTATGCTTTAAATGCAATTCCAGTCTACCTCCTGAAATCGGTTTCCTGCAATTCTGCCCCGCTTTCAAGTCCTCTTGGCAGCCTTACTTCAGTATATTTTTGGACGATAGCTGTCATTTATAACTCTGCAGGTTTGTGAATTACAGTGCCCCTGAGCTCCTTTCTTCAACTCGCTTTCTCGTGAGCTGGCCGCAACCCCGCAGGATGGCTTCAGGCCCTAATCTGGTTCCGGCACGGCACGCTGAGCCTTTGGTTAATTCCTCTTCCTGGTGGGAAATGAGAGTTAAATTTGCCCGTCCAGACACCTCCAGCTAGTCTGTCATTGGTTCTGCCTATTCCTGTTCATCTTCCGCAGAAATTGCAAACTGGGCCAAACAGGAGGTTAAAGGCACTGACTCTCCAAGTCGGGAGAGTGTTAGTAAAGCGTCTGGAATGTTGCACCCGAGTACCAGGGGACGAAAACTGAGACATATTGGAACACGTCTCCCGATCACACGGTTGATCATACTCTGGGTTCCACATGCATGTTTTAGCTGAAGGAAGAATACCTTAAACCTGGAGAGTTGAGACCCGTGGAATGGGTACCATGCAATATGACTTCAAAGGGTCTTCATTTGCTCACCGAACCTCTCCAATCCTATCACTGCTGCGTTTATGCCCCTGTACACACACTTGATTCTCTTTCAGAGACATAGCAATCCATAGGTTTTAAGATACTTCCTAGTCAGGTACACTCTTAGGCATTTAATATGGGGTGTTGAGTCCATTTCGTTGAGCAAGGAGTAGCTCTTGTCTATTCCATATTTGGCTTAAGGAACTTTATCTGTGCTCATTTCAATCTCTGGTTTTATGCAGCACCCCAACTCACCTTTCCCCTTAAGCAAGCATAAGTTGGTTTTCTAAATTTGAGACCCTGTTCTGTTTTGTAATTCAGTTCCTGTGTAGCCAAGGTTACATTCCGTGTATTAGTGATATCTTGTGATGTTTCTTTTTCTGTGTGACTTATTTCAGTTAGAATCATCGTACCTGAATCCACTCATTATGCTGCTACGGGCCTGATGACATAGATTTCATTGCTGAGTGATACTGCATTGTACGTAAGTACCACAACTTCTTTATCCATTTTTCACTTTCTGCGATACTGAACTTGTACCGTAAACCAGGTTCTTGTAAACAGAGCCGTCCCAACCTTTGGGGTGGCTGTGTCTTTTGATTTTAATTTCCCTAAGCTATAGGACCATAAGTGGAAGTGCCCTAGGCTCTGTTGCTTTGTTTTTTAGATGTTTCAGGAAACACCATACACTTCTCCCGAGTGGCTGTTGGCAATTTACATCCCGCCCATCAGCATAACAAGGCTCCCAGTTCTCCATGGCCTGTCCTGCCTTTCTGGATTTTACACTTTTTTCAGATGGCCCTTTTGACCGGGGGGAAGTGAGACTTCATTGTAGTGCAGATTTCCTTTGCAAGCTTGCTTGGTTGGCCAAAAAGGGCGTATGCGTATTTTCCTGAATATATTCAGGAAAAAACGGATACACCCTTTTTGGCCAAGTGCATCATTGTGGACGTTCTGCCTCTTTTCCTATGCTTTAAATGCAATTCCAGTCTACCTCCTGAAATCGGTTTCCTGCAATTCTGCCCCGCTTTCAAGTCCTCTTGGCAGCCTTACTTCAGTATATTTTTGGACGATAGCTGTCATTTATAACTCTGCAGGTTTGTGAATTACAGTGCCCCTGAGCTCCTTTCTTCAAGTCGCTTTCTCGTGAGCTGGCCGCAACACCGCAGGATGGCTTCAGGCCCTAATCTGGTTCCGGCACGGCACGCTGAGCCTTTGGTTAATTCCTCTTCCTGGTGGGAAATGAGAGTTAAATTTGCCCGTCCAGACACCTCCAGCTAGTCTGTCATTGGTTCTCCCTATTCCTGTTCATCTTCCGCAGAAATTGCAAACTGGGCCAAACAGGAGGTTAAAGGCACTGACTCTCCAAGTCGGGAGAGTGTTAGTAAAGCGTCTGGAATGTTGCACCCGAGTACCAGGGGACGAAAACTGAGACATATTGGAACACGTCTCCCGATCACACGGTTGATCATACTCTGGGTTCCACATGCATGTTTTAGCTGAAGGAAGAATACCTTAAACCTGGAGAGTTGAGACCCGTGGAATGGGTACCATGCAATATGACTTCAAAGGGTCTTCATTTGCTCACCGAACCTCTCCAATCCTATCACTGCTGCGTTTATGCCCCTGTACACACACTTGATTCTCTTTCAGAGACATAGCAATCCATAGGTTTTAAGATACTTCCTAGTCAGGTACACTCTTAGGCATTTAATATGGGGTGTTGAGTCCATTTCGTTGAGCAAGGAGTAGCTCTTGTCTATTCCATATTTGGCTTAAGGAACTTTATCTGTGCTCATTTCAATCTCTGGTTTTATGCAGCACCCCAACTCACCTTTCCCCTTAAGCAAGCATAAGTTGGTTTTCTAAATTTGAGACCCTGTTCTGTTTTGTAATTCAGTTCCTGTGTAGCCAAGGTTACATTCCGTGTATTAGTGATATCTTATGATGTTTCTTTTCCTGTGTGACTTATTTCAGTTACAATCATCGTACCTGAATCCACTCATTATGCTGCTACGGGCCTGATGACATAGATTTCATTGCTGAGTGATACTGCATTGTACGTAAGTACCACAACTTCTTTATCCATTTTTCACTTTCTGCGATATTGAACTTGTACCGTAAACCAGGTTCTTGTAAACAGAGCCGTCCCAACCTTTGGGGTGGCTGTGTCTTTTTTATTTTAATTTCCCTAAGCTATAGGACCATAAGTGGAAGTGCCCTAGGCTCTGTTGCTTTGTTTTTTAGATGTTTCAGGAAACACCATACACCTCTCCCGAGTGGCTGTTGGCAATTTACATCCCGCCCATCAGCATAACAAGGCTCCCAGTTCTCCATGGCCTGTCCTGCCTTTCTGGATTTTACACTTTTTTCAGATGGCCCTTTTGACCGGGGGGAAGTGAGACTTCATTGTAGTGCAGATTTCCTTTGCAAGCTTGCTTGGTTGGCCAAAAAGGGCGTATGCGTTTTTTCCTGAATATATTCAGGAAAAAACGGATACACCCTTTTTGGCCAAGTGCATCATTGTGGACGTTCTGCCTCTTTTCCTATGCTTTAAATGCAATTCCAGTCTACCTCCTGAAATCGGTTTCCTGCAATTCTGCCCCGCTTTCAAGTCCTCTTGGCAGCCTTACTTCAGTATATTTTTGGACGATAGCTGTCATTTATAACTCTGCAGGTTTGTGAATTACAGTGCCCCTGAGCTCCTTTCTTCAAGTCGCTTTCTCGTGAGCTGGCCGCAACACCGCAGGATGGCTTCAGGCCCTAATCTGGTTCCGGCACGGCACGCTGAGCCTTTGGTTAATTCCTCTTCCTGGTGGGAAATGAGAGTTAAATTTGCCCGTCCAGACACCTCCAGCTAGTCTGTCATTGGTTCTCCCTATTCCTGTTCATCTTCCGCAGAAATTGCAAACTGGGCCAAACAGGAGGTTAAAGGCACTGACTCTCCAAGTCGGGAGAGTGTTAGTAAAGCGTCTGGAATGTTGCACCCGAGTACCAGGGGACGAAAACTGAGACATATTGGAACACGTCTCCCGATCACACGGTTGATCATACTCTGGGTTCCACATGCATGTTTTAGCTGAAGGAAGAATACCTTAAACCTGGAGAGTTGAGACCCGTGGAATGGGTACCATGCAATATGACTTCAAAGGGTCTTCATTTGCTCACCGAACCTCTCCAATCCTATCACTGCTGCGTTTATGCCCCTGTACACACACTTGATTCTCTTTCAGAGACATAGCAATCCATAGGTTTTAAGATACTTCCTAGTCAGGTACACTCTTAGGCATTTAATATGGGGTGTTGAGTCCATTTCGTTGAGCAAGGAGTAGCTCTTGTCTATTCCATATTTGGCTTAAGGAACTTTATCTGTGCTCATTTCAATCTCTGGTTTTATGCAGCACCCCAACTCACCTTTCCCCTTAAGCAAGCATAAGTTGGTTTTCTAAATTTGAGACCCTGTTCTGTTTTGGAATTCAGTTCCTGTGTAGCCAAGGTTACATTCCGTGTATTAGTGATATCTTATGATGTTTCTTTTCCTGTGTGACTTATTTCAGTTAGAATCATCGTACCTGAATCCACTCATTATGCTGCTACGGGCCTGATGACATAGATTTCATTGCTGAGTGATACTGCATTGTACGTAAGTACCACAACTTCTTTATCCATTTTTCACTTTCTGCGATATTGAACTTGTACCGTAAACCAGGTTCTTGTAAACAGAGCCGTCCCAACCTTTGGGGTGGCTGTGTCTTTTTTATTTTAATTTCCCTAAGCTATAGGACCATAAGTGGAAGTGCCCTAGGCTCTGTTGCTTTGTTTTTTAGATGTTTCAGGAAACACCATACACCTCTCCCTAGTGGCTGTTGGCAATTTACATCCCGCCCATCAGCATAACAAGGCTCCCAGTTCTCCATGGCCTGTCCTGCCTTTCTGGATTTTACACTTTTTTCAGATGGCCCTTTTGACCGGGGGGAAGTGAGACTTCATTGTAGTGCAGATTTCCTTTGCAAGCTTGCTTGGTTTGCCAAAAAGGGCGTATGCGTTTTTTCCTGAATATATTCAGGAAAAACGCATACGCCCTTTTTGGCCAAGTGCATCATTGTGGACGTTCTGCCTCTTTTCCTATGCTTTAAATGCAATTCCAGTCTACCTCCTGAAATTGGTTTCCTGCAATTCTGCCCCGCTTTCAAGTCCTCTTGGCAGCCTTACTTCAGTATATTTTTGGACGATAGCTGTCATTTATAACTCTGCAGGTTTGTGAATTACAGTGCCCCTGAGCTCCTTTCTTCAACTCGCTTTCTCGTGAGCTGGCCGCAACACCGCAGGATGGCTTCAGGCCCTAATCTGGTTCCGGCACGGCACGCTGAGCCTTTGGTTAATTCCTCTTCCTGGTGGGAAATGAGAGTTAAATTTGCCCGTCCAGACACCTCCAGCTAGTCTGTCATTGGTTCTCCCTATTCCTGTTCATCTTCCGCAGAAATTGCAAACTGGGCCAAACAGGAGGTTAAAGGCACTGACTCTCCAAGTCGGGAGAGTGTTAGTAAAGCGTCTGGAATGTTGCACCCGAGTACCAGGGGACGAAAACTGAGACATATTGGAACACGTCTCCCGATCACACGGTTGATCATACTCTGGGTTCCACATGCATGTTTTAGCTGAAGGAAGAATACGTTAAACCTGGAGAGTTGAGACCCGTGGAATGGGTACCATGCAATATGACTTCAAAGGGTCTTCATTTGCTCACCGAACCTCTCCAATCCTATCACTGCTGCGTTTATGCCCCTGTACACACACTTGATTCTCTTTCAGAGACATAGCAATCCATAGGTTTTAAGATACTTCCTAGTCAGGTACACTCTTAGGCATTTAATATGGGGTGTTGAGTCCATTTCGTTGAGCAAGGAGTAGCTCTTGTCTATTCCATATTTGGCTTAAGGAACTTTATCTGTGCTCATTTCAATCTCTGGTTTTATGCAGCACCCCAACTCACCTTTCCCCTTAAGCAAGCATAAGTTGGTTTTCTAAATTTGAGACCCTGTTCTGTTTTGTAATTCAGTTCCTGTGTAGCCAAGTTTACATTCCGTGTATTAGTGATATCTTGTGATGTTTCTTTTTCTGTGTGACTTATTTCAGTTAGAATCATCGTACCTGAATCCACTCATTATGCTGCTACGGGCCTGATGACATAGATTTCATTGCTGAGTGATACTGCATTGTACGTAAGTACCACAACTTCTTTATCCATTTTTCACTTTCTGCGATATTGAACTTGTACCGTAAACCAGGTTCTTGTAAACAGAGCCGTCCCAACCTTTGGGGTGGCTGTGTCTTTTTTATTTTAATTTCCCTAAGCTATAGGACCATAAGTGGAAGTGCCCTAGGCTCTGTTGCTTTGTTTTTTAGATGTTTCAGGAAACACCATACACCTCTCCCGAGTGGCTGTTGGCAATTTACATCCCGCCCATCAGCATAACAAGGCTCCCAGTTCTCCATGGCCTGTCCTGCCTTTCTGGATTTTACACTTTTTTCAGATGGCCCTTTTGACCGGGGGGAAGTGAGACTTCATTGTAGTGCAGATTTCCTTTGCAAGCTTGCTTGGTTTGCCAAAAAGGGCGTATGCGTTTTTTCCTGAATATATTCAGGAAAAACGCATACGCCCTTTTTGGCCAAGTGCATCATTGTGGACGTTCTGCCTCTTTTCCTATGCTTTAAATGCAATTCCAGTCTACCTCCTGAAATTGGTTTCCTGCAATTCTGCCCCGCTTTCAAGTCCTCTTGGCAGCCTTACTTCAGTATATTTTTGGACGATAGCTGTCATTTATAACTCTGCAGGTTTGTGAATTACAGTGCCCCTGAGCTCCTTTCTTCAACTCGCTTTCTCGTGAGCTGGCCGCAACACCGCAGGATGGCTTCAGGCCCTAATCTGGTTCCGGCACGGCACGCTGAGCCTTTGGTTAATTCCTCTTCCTGGTGGGAAATGAGAGTTAAATTTGCCCGTCCAGACACCTCCAGCTAGTCTCTCATTGGTTCTCCCTATTCCTGTTCATCTTCCGCAGAAATTGCAAACTGGGCCAAACAGGAGGTTAAAGGCACTGACTCTCCAAGTCGGGAGAGTGTTAGTAAAGCGTCTGGAATGTTGCACCCGAGTACCAGGGGACGAAAACTGAGACATATTGGAACACGTCTCCCGATCACACGGTTGATCATACTCTGGGTTGCACATGCATGTTTTAGCTGAAGGAAGAATACGTTAAACCTGGAGAGTTGAGACCCGTGGAATGGGTACCATGCAATATGACTTCAAAGGGTCTTCATTTGCTCACCGAACCTCTCCAATCCTATCACTGCTGCGTTTATGCCCCTGTACACACACTTGATTCTCTTTCAGAGACATAGCAATCCATAGGTTTTAAGATACTTCCTAGTCAGGTACACTCTTAGGCATTTAATATGGGGTGTTGAGTCCATTTCGTTGAGCAAGGAGTAGCTCTTGTCTATTCCATATTTGGCTTAAGGAACTTTATCTGTGCTCATTTCAATCTCTGGTTTTATGCAGCACCCCAACTCACCTTTCCCCTTAAGCAAGCATAAGTTGGTTTTCTAAATTTGAGACCCTGTTCTGTTTTGTAATTCAGTTCCTGTGTAGCCAAGTTTACATTCCGTGTATTAGTGATATCTTGTGATGTTTCTTTTTCTGTGTGACTTATTTCAGTTAGAATCATCGTACCTGAATCCACTCATTATGCTGCTACGGGCCTGATGACATAGATTTCATTGCTGAGTGATACTGCATTGTACGTAAGTACCACAACTTCTTTATCCATTTTTCACTTTCTGCAATATTGAACTTGTACCGTAAACCAGGTTCTTGTAAACAGAGCCGTCCCAACCTTTGGGGTGGCTGTGTCTTTTGATTTTAATTTCCCTAAGCTATAGGACCATAAGTGGAAGTGCCCTAGGCTCTGTTGCTTTGTTTTTTAGATGTTTCAGGAAACACCATACACTTCTCCCGAGTGGCTGTTGGCAATTTACATCCCGCCCATCAGCATAACAAGGCTCCCAGTTCTCCATGGCCTGTCCTGCCTTTCTGGATTTTACACTTTTTTCAGATGGCCCTTTTGACCGGGGGGAAGTGAGACTTCATTGTAGTGCAGATTTCCTTTGCAAGCTTGCTTGGTTGGCCAAAAAGGGCGTATGCGTATTTTCCTGAATATATTCAGGAAAAAACGGATACACCCTTTTTGGCCAAGTGCATCATTGTGGACGTTCTGCCTCTTTTCCTATGCTTTAAATGCAATTCCAGTCTACCTCCTGAAATCGGTTTCCTGCAATTCTGCCCCACTTTCAAGTCCTCTTGGCAGCCTTACTTCAGTATATTTTTGGACGATAGCTGTCATTTATAACTCTGCAGGTTTGTGAATTACAGTGCCCCTGAGCTCCTTTCTTCAAGTCGCTTTCTCGTGAGCTGGCCGCAACACCGCAGGATGGCTTCAGGCCCTAATCTGGTTCCGGCACGGCACGCTGAGCCTTTGGTTAATTCCTCTTCCTGGTGGGAAATGAGAGTTAAATTTGCCCGTCCAGACACCTCCAGCTAGTCTGTCATTGGTTCTCCCTATTCCTGTTCATCTTCCGCAGGAATTGCAAACTGGGCCAAACAGGAGGTTAAAGGCACTGACTCTCCAAGTCGGGAGAGTGTTAGTAAAGCGTCTGGAATGTTGCACCCGAGTACCAGGGGACGAAAACTGAGACATATTGGAACACGTCTCCCGATCACACGGTTGATCATACTCTGGGTTCCACATGCATGTTTTAGCTGAAGGAAGAATACGTTAAACCTGGAGAGTTGAGACCCGTGGAATGGGTACCATGCAATATGACTTCAAAGGGTCTTCATTTGCTCACCGAACCTCTCCAATCCTATCACTGCTGCGTTTATGCCCCTGTACACACACTTGATTCTCTTTCAGAGACATAGCAATCCATAGGTTTTAAGATACTTCCTAGTCAGGTACACTCTTAGGCATTTAATATGGGGTGTTGAGTCCATTTCGTTGAGCAAGGAGTAGCTCTTGTCTATTCCATATTTGGCTTAAGGAACTTTATCTGTGCTCATTTCAATCTCTGGTTTTATGCAGCACCCCAACTCACCTTTCCCCTTAAGCAAGCATAAGTTGGTTTTCTAAATTTGAGACCCTGTTCTGTTTTGGAATTCAGTTCCTGTGTAGCCAAGGTTACATTCCGTGTATTAGTGATATCTTATGATGTTTCTTTTCCTGTGTGACTTATTTCAGTTAGAATCATCGTACCTGAATCCACTCATTATGCTGCTACGGGCCTGATGACATAGATTTCATTGCTGAGTGATACTGCATTGTACGTAAGTACCACAACTTCTTTATCCATTTTTCACTTTCTGCGATATTGAACTTGTACCGTAAACCAGGTTCTTGTAAACAGAGCCGTCCCAACTTTGGGGTGGCTGTGTCTTTTTTATTTTAATTTCCCTAAGCTATAGGACCATAAGTGGAAGTGCCCTAGGCTCTGTTGCTTTGTTTTTTAGATGTTTCAGGAAACACCATACACCTCTCCCGAGTGGCTGTTGGCAATTTACATCCCGCCCATCAGCATAACAAGGCTCCCAGTTCTCCATGGCCTGTCCTGCCTTTCTGGATTTTACACTTTTTTCAGATGGCCCTTTTGACCAGGGGGAAGTGAGACTTCATTGTAGTGCAGATTTCCTTTGCAAGCTTGCTTGGTTGGCCAAAAAGGGCGTATGCGTTTTTTCCTGAATATATTCAGGAAAAACGCATACGCCCTTTTTGGCCAAGTGCATCATTGTGGACGTTCTGCCTCTTTTCCTATGCTTTAAATGCAATTCCAGTCTACCTCCTGAAATCGGTTTCCTGCAATTCTGCCCCGCTTTCAAGTCCTCTTGGCAGCCTTACTTCAGTATATTTTTGGACGATAGCTGTCATTTATAACTCTGCAGGTTTGTGAATTACAGTGCCCCTGAGCTCCTTTCTTCAAGTCGCTTTCTCGTGAGCTGGCCGCAACCCCGCAGGATGGCTTCAGGCCCTAATCTGGTTCCGGCACGGCACGCTGAGCCTTTGGTTAATTTCTCTTCCTGGTGGGAAATGAGAGTTAAATTTGCCCTTCCAGACACCTCCAGCTAGTCTGTCATTGGTTCTGCCTATTCCTGTTCATCTTCCGCAGAAATTGCAAACTGGGCCAAACAGGAGGTTAAAGGCACTGACTCTCCAAGTCGGGAGAGTGTTAGTAAAGCGTCTGGAATGTTGCACCCGAGTACCAGGGGACGAAAACTGAGACATATTGGAACACGTCTCCCGATCACACGGTTGATCATACTCTGGGTTCCACATGCATGTTTTAGCTGAAGGAAGAATACCTTAAACCTGGAGAGTTGAGACCCGTGGAATGGGTACCATGCAATATGACTTCAAAGGGTCTTCATTTGCTCACCGAACCTCTCCAATCCTATCACTGCTGCGTTTATGCCCCTGTACACACACTTGATTCTCTTTCAGAGACATAGCAATCCATAGGTCTTAAGATACTTCCTAGTCAGGTACACTCTTAGGCATTTAATATGGGGTGTTGAGTCCATTTCGTTGAGCAAGGAGTAGCTCTTGTCTATTCCATATTTGGCTTAAGGAACTTTATCTGTGCTCATTTCAATCTCTGGTTTTATGCAGCACCCCAACTCACCTTTCCCCTTAAGCAAGCATAAGTTGGGTTTCTAAATTTGAGACCCTGTTCTGTTTTGGAATTCAGTTCCAGTGTAGCCAAGTTTACATTCCGTGTATTAGTGATATCTTATGATGTTTCTTTTTCTGTGTGACTCATTTCAGTTAGAATCATCGTACCTGAATCCACTCATTATGCTGCTACGGGCCTGATGACATAGATTTCATTGCTGAGTGATACTGCATTGTACGTAAGTACCACAACTTCTTTATCCATTTTTCACTTTCTGCGATATTGAACTTGTACCGTAAACCAGGTTCTTGTAAACAGAGCCGTCCCAACCTTTGGGGTGGCTGTGTCTTTTGATTTTAATTTCCCTAAGCTATAGGACCATAAGTGGAAGTGCCCTAGGCTCTGTTGCTTTGTTTTTTAGATGTTTCAGGAAACACCATACACTTCTCCCGAGTGGCTGTTGGCAATTTACATCCCACCCATCAGCATAACAAGGCTCCCAGTTCTCCATGGCCTGTCCTGCCTTTCTGGATTTTACACTTTTTTCAGATGGCCCTTTTGACCGGGGGGAAGTGAGACTTCATTGTAGTGCAGATTTCCTTTGCAAGCTTGCTTGGTTGGCCAAAAAGGGCGTATGCGTTTTTTCCTGAATATATTCAGGAAAAAACGGATACACCCTTTTTGGCCAAGTGCATCATTGTGGACGTTCTGCCTCTTTTCCTATGCTTTAAATGCAATTCCAGTCTACCTCCTGAAATCGGTTTCCTGCAATTCTGCCCCGCTTTCAAGTCCTCTTGGCAGCCTTACTTCAGTATATTTTTGGACGATAGCTGTCATTTATAACTCTGCAGGTTTGTGAATTACAGTGCCCCTGAGCTCCTTTCTTCAAGTCGCTTTCTCGTGAGCTGGCCGCAACCCCGCAGGATGGCTTCAGGCCCTAATCTGGTTCCGGCACGGCACGCTGAGCCTTTGGTTAATTCCTCTTCCTGGTGGGAAATGAGAGTTAAATTTGCCCGTCCAGACACCTCCAGCTAGTCTGTCATTGGTTCTGCCTATTCCTGTTCATCTTCCGCAGAAATTGCAAACTGGGCCAAACAGGAGGTTAAAGGCACTGACTCTCCAAGTCGGGAGAGTGTTAGTAAAGCGTCTGGAATGTTGCACCCGAGTACCAGGGGACGAAAACTGAGACATATTGGAACACGTCTCCCGATCACACGGTTGATCATACTCTGGGTTCCACATGCATGTTTTAGCTGAAGGAAGAATACCTTAAACCTGGAGAGTTGAGACCCGTGGAATGGGTACCATGCAATATGACTTCAAAGGGTCTTCATTTGCTCACCGAACCTCTCCAATCCTATCACTGCTGCGTTTATGCCCCTGTACACACGCTTGATTCTCTTTCGGAGACATAGCAATCCATAGGTTTTAAGATACTTCCTAGTCAGGTACACTCTTAGGCATTTAATATGGGGTGTTGAGTCCATTTCGTTGAGCAAGGAGTAGCTCTTGTCTATTCCATATTTGGCTTAAGGAACTTTATCTGTGCTCATTTCAATCTCTGGTTTTATGCAGCACCCCAACTCACCTTTCCCCTTAAGCAAGCATAAGTTGGGTTTCTAAATTTGAGACCCTGTTCTGTTTTGGAATTCAGTTCCAGTGTAGCCAAGTTTACATTCCGTGTATTAGTGATATCTTATGATGTTTCTTTTTCTGTGTGACTCATTTCAGTTAGAATCATCATACCTGAATCCACTCATTATGCTGCTACGGGCCTGATGACATAGATTTCATTGCTGAGTGATACTGCATTGTACGTAAGTACCACAACTTCTTTATCCATTTTTCACTTTCTGTGATATTGAACTTGTACCGTAAACCAGGTTCTTGTAAACAGAGCCGTCCCAACCTTTGGGGTGGCTGTGTCTTTTTGATTTTAATTTCCCTAAGCTATAGGACCATAAGTGGAAGTGCCCTAGGCTCTGTTGCTTTGTTTTTTAGATGTTTCAGGAAACACCATACACTTCTCCCGAGTGGCTGTTGGCAATTTACATCCCACCCATCAGCATAACAAGGCTCCCAGTTCTCCATGGCCTGTCCTGCCTTTCTGGATTTTACACTTTTTTCAGATGGCCCTTTTGACCGGGGGGAAGTGAGACTTCAGTGTAGTGCACATTTCCTTTGCAAGCTTGCTTGGTTGGCCAAAAAGGGCGTATGCGTTTTTTCCTGAATATATTCAGGAAAAAACGCATACGCCCTTTTTGGCCAAGTGCATCATTGTGGACGTTCTGCCTCTTTTCCTATGCTTTAAATGCAATTCCAGTCTACCTCCTGAAATCGGTTTCCTGCAATTCTGCCCCGCTTTCAAGTCCTCTTGGCAGCCTTACTTCAGTATATTTTTGGACGATAGCTGTCATTTATAACTCTGCAGGTTTGTGAATTACAGTGCCCCTGAGCTCCTTTCTTCAACTCGCTTTCTCGTGAGCTGGCCGCAACACCGCAGGATTGCTTCAGGCCCTAATCTGGTTCCGGCACGGCATGCTGAGCCTTTGGTTAATTCCTCTTCCTGGTGCGAAATGAGAGTTAAATTTGCCCGTCCAGACACCTCCAGCTAGTCTCTCATTGGTTCTCCCTATTCCTGTTCATCTTCCGCAGAAATTGCAAACTGGGCCAAACAGGAGGTTAAAGGCACTGACTCTCCAAGGCGGGAGAGTGTTAGTAAAGCGTCTGGAATGTTGCACCCGAGTACCAGGGGACGAAAACTGAGACATATTGGAACACGTCTCCCGATCACACGGTTGATCATACTCTGGGTTCCACATGCATGTTTTAGCTGAAGGAAGAATACCTTAAACCTGGAGAGTTGAGACCCGTGGAATGGGTACCATGCAATATGACTTCAAAGGGTCTTCATTTGCTCACCGAACCTCTCCAATCCTATCACTGCTGCGTTTATGCCCCTGTACACACGCTTGATTCTCTTTCGGAGACATAGCAATCCATAGGTTTTAAGATACTTCCTAGTCAGGTACACTCTTAGGCATTTAATATGGGGTGTTGAGTCCATTTCGTTGAGCAAGGAGTAGCTCTTGTCTATTCCATATTTGGCTTAAGGAACTTTATCTGTGCTCATTTCAATCTCTGGTTTTATGCAGCACCCCAACTCACCTTTCCCCTTAAGCAAGCATAAGTTGGGTTTCTAAATTTGAGACCCTGTTCTGTTTTGGAATTCAGTTCCAGTGTAGCCAAGTTTACATTCCGTGTATTAGTGATATCTTATGATGTTTCTTTTTCTGTGTGACTCATTTCAGTTAGAATCATCATACCTGAATCCACTCATTATGCTGCTACGGGCCTGATGACATAGATTTCATTGCTGAGTGATACTGCATTGTACGTAAGTACCACAACTTCTTTATCCATTTTTCACTTTCTGTGATATTGAACTTGTACCGTAAACCAGGTTCTTGTAAACAGAGCCGTCCCAACCTTTGGGGTGGCTGTGTCTTTTTGATTTTAATTTCCCTAAGCTATAGGACCATAAGTGGAAGTGCCCTAGGCTCTGTTGCTTTGTTTTTTAGATGTTTCAGGAAACACCATACACTTCTCCCGAGTGGCTGTTGGCAATTTACATCCCACCCATCAGCATAACAAGGCTCCCAGTTCTCCATGGCCTGTCCTGCCTTTCTGGATTTTACACTTTTTTCAGATGGCCCTTTTGACCGGGGGGAAGTGAGACTTCAGTGTAGTGCACATTTCCTTTGCAAGCTTGCTTGGTTGGCCAAAAAGGGCGTATGCGTTTTTTCCTGAATATATTCAGGAAAAAACGCATACGCCCTTTTTGGCCAAGTGCATCATTGTGGACGTTCTGCCTCTTTTCCTATGCTTTCAATGCAATTCCAGTCTACCTCCTGAAATCGGTTTCCTGCAATTCTGCCCCGCTTTCAAGTCCTCTTGGCAGCCTTACTTCAGTATATTTTTGGACGATAGCTGTCATTTATAACTCTGCAGGTTTGTGAATTACAGTGCCCCTGAGCTCCTTTCTTCAACTCGCTTTCTCGTGAGCTGGCCGCAACACCGCAGGATGGCTTCAGGCCCTAATCTGGTTCCGGCACGGCACGCTGAGCCTTTGGTTAATTCCTCTTCCTGGTGGGAAATGAGAGTTAAATTTGCCCGTCCAGACACCTCCAGCTAGTCTCTCATTGGTTCTCCCTATTCCTGTTCATCTTCCGCAGAAATTGCAAACTGGGCCAAACAGGAGTTTAAAGGCGCTGACTCTCCAAGTCGGGAGAGTGTTAGTAAAGCGTCTGGAATGTTGCACCCGAGTACCAGGGGACGAAAACTGACACATATTGGAACACGTCTCCCGATCACACGGTTGATCATACTCTGGGTTCCACATGCATGTTTTAGCTGAAGGAAGAATACCTTAAACCTGGAGAGTTGAGACCCGTGGAATGGGTACCATGCAATATGACTTCAAAGGGTCTTCATTTGCTCACCGAACTTCTCCAATCCTATCACTGCTGCATTTATGCCCCTGTACACACGCTTGATTCTCTTTCGGAGACATAGCAATCCATAGGTTTTAAGATACTTCCTAGTCAGGTACACTCTTAGGCATTTAATATGGGGTGTTGAGTCCATTTCGTTGAGCAAGGAGTAGCTCTTGTTTATTCCATATTTGGCTTAAGGAACTTTATCTGTGCTCAATTCAATCTCTGGTTTTATGCAGCACCCCAACTCACCTTTCCCCTTAAGCAAGCATAAGTTGGTTTTCTAAATTTGAGACCCTGTTCTGTATTGTAATTCAGTTGCTATGTAGCCAAGTTTACATTCCGTGTATTAGTGATATCTTATGATGTTTCTTTTTCTGTGTGACTTATTTCAGTTAGAATCATCGTACCTGAATCCACTTATTATGCTGCTACGGGCCTGATGACATAGATTTCCTTGCTGAGTGATATTGCATTGTACGTAAGGACCACAACTTCTTTATCCATTTTTCACTTTCTGAGATATTGAACTTGTACCGTAAACCAGGTTCTTGTAAACAGAGCCGTCCCAACCTTTGGGGTGGCTGTGTCTTTTGATTTTAATTTCCCTAAGCTATAGGACCATAAGTGGAAGTGCCCTAGGCTCTGTTGCTTTGTTTTTTAGATGTTTCAGGAAACACCATACACTTCTCCCGAGTGGCTGTTGGCAATTTACATCCCGCCCATCAGCATAACAAGGCTCCCAGTTCTCCATGGCCTGTCCTGCCTTTCTGGATTTCACACTTTTTTCAGATGGCCGTTTTGACCGGGGGGAAGTGAGACTTCATTGTAGTGCAGATTTCCTTTGCAAGCTTGCTTGGTTGGCCAAAAAGGGCGTATGCGTTTTTTCCTGAATATATTCAGGAAAAAACGCATACGCCCTTTTTGGCCAAGTGCATCATTGTGGACGTTCTGCCTCTTTTCCTATGCTTTAAATGCAATTCCAGTCTACCTCCTGAAATCGGTTTCCTGCAATTCTGCCCCGCTTTCAAGTCCTCTTGGCAGCCTTACTTCAGTATATTTTTGGACGATAGCTGTCATTTATAACTCTGCAGGTTTGTGAATTACAGTGCCCCTGAGCTCCTTTCTTCAACTCGCTTTCTCGTGAGCTGGCCGCAACACCGCAGGATTGCTTCAGGCCCTAATCTGGTTCCGGCACGGCACGCTGAGCCTTTGGTTAATTCCTCTTCCTGGTGCGAAATGAGAATTAAATTTGCCCATCCAGACACCTCCATCTAGTCTGTCATTGGTTCTCCCTATTCCTGTTCATCTTCCGCAGAAATTGCAAACTGGGCCAAACAGGAGGTTAAAGGCACTGACTCTCCAAGTCGGGAGAGTGTTAGTAAAGCATCTGGAATGTTGCACCCGAGTACCAGGGGACGAAAACTGAGACATATTGGAACACATCTCCCGATCACATGGTTGATCATACTCTGGGTTCCACATGCATGTTTTAGCTGAAGGAAGAATACCTTAAACCTGGAGAGTTGAGACCCGTGGAATGGGTAACATGCAATATGATTTCAAAGGGTCTTCATTTGCTCACCGAACCTCTCCAGTCCTATCACTGCTGCGTTTATGCCCCTGCACACACGCTTGATTCTCTTTCGGAGACATAGCAATCCATAGGTTTTAAGATACTTCCTAGTCAGGTATATTCTTAGGTGTTTAATATGGGGTGTTGAATCCATTTCGTTGAGCAAGGAGTAGCTCTTGTCTATTCCATATTTGGCTTAAGGAACTTTATCTGTGCTCATTTCAATCTCTGGTTTTATGCAGCACCCCAACTCACCTTTCCCCTTAAGCAAGCATAAGTTGGGTTTCTAAATTTGAGACACTGTTCTGTTTTGGAATTCAGTTCCTGTGTAGCCAAGTTTACATTCCGTGTATTAGTGATATCTTATGATGTTTGTTTTTCTGTGTGACTTATTTCAGTTAGAATCATCATACCTGAATCCACTCATTATGCTGCTACGGGCCTGATGACATAGATTTCCTTGCTGAGTGATATTGCATTGTACGTAAGTACCACAACTTCTTTATCCATTTTTCACTTTCTGCGATATTGAACTTGTACCGTAAACCAGGTTCTTGTAAACAGAGCCGTCCCAAACTTTGGGGTGGCTGTGTCTTTTGATTTTAATTTCCCTAAGCTATAGGACCATAAGTGGAAGTGCCCTAGGCTCTGTTGCTTTGTTTTTTAGATGTTTCAGGAAACACCATACACTTCTCCCGAGTGGCTGTTGGCAATTGACATCCCGCCCATCAGCATAACAAGGCTCCCAGTTCTCCATGGCCTGTCCTGCCTTTCTGGATTTTACACTTTTTTCAGATGGCCCTTTTGACCAGGTGGAAGTGAGACTTCATTGTATTGCAGATTTCCTTTGCAAGCTTGCTTGGTTGGCCAAAAAGGGCGTATGCGTTTTTTCCTGAATATATTTAGGAAAAAACGCATACGCGCTTTTTGGCCAAGTGCATCATTGTGCACGTTCTGCCTCTTTTCCTATGCTTTAAATTCAATTCCAGTCTACCTCCTGAAATCGGTTTCCTGCAATTCTGCCCCGCTTTCAAGTCCTCTTGGCAGCCTTACTTCAGTATATTTTTGGACGATAGCTGTCATTTATAACTCTGCAGGTTTGTGAATTACAGTGCCCCTGAGCTCCTTTCTTCAACTCGCTTTATGTGAGCTGGCCGCAACACCGCAGGATGGCTTCAGGCCCTAATCTGGTTCCGGCACGGCACGCTGAGCCTTTGGTTAATTCCTCTTCCTGGTGGGAAATGAGAGTTAAATTTGCCCGTCCAGACACCTCCAGCTAGTCTGTCATTGGTTCTCCCTATTCCTGTACATCTTCCGCAAAAATTGCAAACTGGGCCAAACAGGAGGTTAACGGCGCTGACTCTCCAAGTCGGGAGAGTGTTAGTAAAGCATCTGGAATGTTGCACCCGAGTACCAAGGGACGAAAACTGAGACATATTGGAACACATCTCCCGATCACATGGTTGATCATACTCTGGGTTCCACATGCATGTTTTAGCTGAAGGAAGAATACCTTAAACCTGGAGAATTGAGACCCGTGGAATGGGTAACATGCAATATGATTTCAAAGGGTCTTCATTTGCTCACCGAACCTCTCCAGTCCTATCACTGCTGCGTTTATGCCCCTGCACACACGCTTGATTCTCTTTCGGAGACATAGCAATCCATAGGTTTTAAGATACTTCCTAGTCAGGTATATTCTTAGGTGTTTAATATGGGGTGTTGAATCCATTTCGTTGAGCAAGGAGTAGCTCTTGTCTATTCCATATTTGGCTTAAGGAACTTTATCTGTGCTCATTTCAATCTCTGGTTTTATGCAGCACCCCAACTCACCTTTCCCCTTAAGCAAGCATAAGTTGGGTTTCTAAATTTGAGACCCTGTTCTGTTTTGTAATTCAGTTCCTGTGTAGCCAAGTTTACATTCCGTGTATTAGTGATATCTTGTGATGTTTGTTTTTCTGTGTGACTTATTTCAGTTAGAATCATCATACCTGAATCCACTCATTATGCTGCTACGGGCCTGATGACATAGATTTCCTTGCTGAGTGATATTGCATTGTACGTAAGTACCACAACTTCTTTATCCATTTTTCACTTTCTGAGATATTGAACTTGTACCGTAAACCAGGTTCTTGTAAACAGAGCCGTCCCAACCTTTGGGGTGGCTGTGTCTTTTGATTTTAATTTCCCTAAGCTATAGGACCATAAGTGGAAGTGCCCTAGGCTCTGTTGCTTTGTTTTTTAGATGTTTCAGGAAACACCATACACTTCTCCCGAGTGGCTGTTGGCAATTTTCATCCCGCCCATCAGCATAACAAGGCTCCCAGTTCTCCATGGCCTGTCTTGCCTTTCTGGATTTTACACTTTTTTCAGATGGCCCTTTTGACCGGGGGGAAGTGAGACTTCATTGTAGTGCAGATTTCCTTTGCAAGCTTGCTTGGTTGGCCAAAAAGGGCGTATGCGTTTTTTCCTGAGGAAAAAACGCATACGCCCTTTTTGGCCAAGTGCATCATTGTGGACGTTCTGCCTCTTTTCCTATGCTTTAAATGCAATTCCAGTCTACCTCCTGAAATCGGTTTCCTGCAATTCTGCCCCGCTTTCAAGTCCTCTTGGCAGCCTTACTTCAGTATATTTTTGGACGATAGCTGTCATTTATAACTCTGCAGGTTTGTGAATTACAGTGCCCCTGAGCTCCTTTCTTCAAGTCGCTTTCTCGTGAGCTGGCCGCAACACCGCAGGATGGCTTCAGGCCCTAATCTGGTTCCGGCACGGCACGCTGAGCCTTTGGTTAATTCCTCTTCCTGGTGGGAAATGAGAGTTAAATTTGCCCGTCCAGACACCTCCAGCTAGTCTCTCATTGGTTCTCCCTATTCCTGTTCATCTTCCGCAGAAATTGCAAACTGGGCCAAACAGGAGTTTAAAGGCGCTGACTCTCCAAGTCGGGAGAGTGTTAGTAAAGCGTCTGGAATGTTGCACCCGAGTACCAGGGGACGAAAACTGACACATATTGGAACACGTCTCCCGATCACACGGTTGATCATACTCTGGGTTCCACATGCATGTTTTAGCTGAAGGAAGAATACCTTAAACCTGGAGAGTTGAGACCCGTGGAATGGGTACCATGCAATATGACTTCAAAGGGTCTTCATTTGCTCACCGAACTTCTCCAATCCTATCACTGCTGCATTTATGCCCCTGTACACACGCTTGATTCTCTTTCGGAGACATAGCAATCCATAGGTTTTAAGATACTTCCTAGTCAGGTACACTCTTAGGCATTTAATATGGGGTGTTGAGTCCATTTCGTTGAGCAAGGAGTAGCTCTTGTTTATTCCATATTTGGCTTAAGGAACTTTATCTGTGCTCAATTCAATCTCTGGTTTTATGCAGCACCCCAACTCACCTTTCCCCTTAAGCAAGCATAAGTTGGTTTTCTAAATTTGAGACCCTGTTCTGTATTGTAATTCAGTTGCTATGTAGCCAAGTTTACATTCCGTGTATTAGTGATATCTTATGATGTTTCTTTTTCTGTGTGACTTATTTCAGTTAGAATCATCGTACCTGAATCCACTTATTATGCTGCTACGGGCCTGATGACATAGATTTCCTTGCTGAGTGATATTGCATTGTACGTAAGGACCACAACTTCTTTATCCATTTTTCACTTTCTGAGATATTGAACTTGTACCGTAAACCAGGTTCTTGTAAACAGAGCCGTCCCAACCTTTGGGGTGGCTGTGTCTTTTGATTTTAATTTCCCTAAGCTATAGGACCATAAGTGGAAGTGCCCTAGGCTCTGTTGCTTTGTTTTTTAGATGTTTCAGGAAACACCATACACTTCTCCCGAGTGGCTGTTGGCAATTTACATCCCGCCCATCAGCATAACAAGGCTCCCAGTTCTCCATGGCCTGTCCTGCCTTTCTGGATTTCACACTTTTTTCAGATGGCCGTTTTGACCGGGGGGAAGTGAGACTTCATTGTAGTGCAGATTTCCTTTGCAAGCTTGCTTGGTTGGCCAAAAAGGGCGTATGCGTTTTTTCCTGAATATATTCAGGAAAAAACGCATACGCCCTTTTTGGCCAAGTGCATCATTGTGGACGTTCTGCCTCTTTTCCTATGCTTTAAATGCAATTCCAGTCTACCTCCTGAAATCGGTTTCCTGCAATTCTGCCCCGCTTTCAAGTCCTCTTGGCAGCCTTACTTCAGTATATTTTTGGACGATAGCTGTCATTTATAACTCTGCAGGTTTGTGAATTACAGTGCCCCTGAGCTCCTTTCTTCAACTCGCTTTCTCGTGAGCTGGCCGCAACACCGCAGGATTGCTTCAGGCCCTAATCTGGTTCCGGCACGGCACGCTGAGCCTTTGGTTAATTCCTCTTCCTGGTGCGAAATGAGAATTAAATTTGCCCATCCAGACACCTCCATCTAGTCTGTCATTGGTTCTCCCTATTCCTGTTCATCTTCCGCAGAAATTGCAAACTGGGCCAAACAGGAGGTTAAAGGCACTGACTCTCCAAGTCGGGAGAGTGTTAGTAAAGCATCTGGAATGTTGCACCCGAGTACCAGGGGACGAAAACTGAGACATATTGGAACACATCTCCCGATCACATGGTTGATCATACTCTGGGTTCCACATGCATGTTTTAGCTGAAGGAAGAATACCTTAAACCTGGAGAGTTGAGACCCGTGGAATGGGTAACATGCAATATGATTTCAAAGGGTCTTCATTTGCTCACCGAACCTCTCCAGTCCTATCACTGCTGCGTTTATGCCCCTGCACACACGCTTGATTCTCTTTCGGAGACATAGCAATCCATAGGTTTTAAGATACTTCCTAGTCAGGTATATTCTTAGGTGTTTAATATGGGGTGTTGAATCCATTTCGTTGAGCAAGGAGTAGCTCTTGTCTATTCCATATTTGGCTTAAGGAACTTTATCTGTGCTCATTTCAATCTCTGGTTTTATGCAGCACCCCAACTCACCTTTCCCCTTAAGCAAGCATAAGTTGGGTTTCTAAATTTGAGACACTGTTCTGTTTTGGAATTCAGTTCCTGTGTAGCCAAGTTTACATTCCGTGTATTAGTGATATCTTATGATGTTTGTTTTTCTGTGTGACTTATTTCAGTTAGAATCATCATACCTGAATCCACTCATTATGCTGCTACGGGCCTGATGACATAGATTTCCTTGCTGAGTGATATTGCATTGTACGTAAGTACCACAACTTCTTTATCCATTTTTCACTTTCTGCGATATTGAACTTGTACCGTAAACCAGGTTCTTGTAAACAGAGCCGTCCCAAACTTTGGGGTGGCTGTGTCTTTTGATTTTAATTTCCCTAAGCTATAGGACCATAAGTGGAAGTGCCCTAGGCTCTGTTGCTTTGTTTTTTAGATGTTTCAGGAAACACCATACACTTCTCCCGAGTGGCTGTTGGCAATTGACATCCCGCCCATCAGCATAACAAGGCTCCCAGTTCTCCATGGCCTGTCCTGCCTTTCTGGATTTTACACTTTTTTCAGATGGCCCTTTGGACCGGGGGGAAGTGAGACTTCATTGTAGTGCAGATTTCCTTTGCAAGCTTGCTTGGTTGGCCAAAAAGGGCGTATGCGTTTTTTCCTGAATATATTCAGGAAAAAACGCATACGCCCTTTTTGGCCAAGTGCATCATTGTGGACGTTCTGCCTCTTTTCCTATGCTTTAAATGCAATTCCAGTCTACCTCCTGAAATCGGTTTCCTGCAATTCTGCCCCGCTTTCAAGTCCTCTTGGCAGCCTTACTTCAGTATATTTTTGGACGATAGCTGTCATTTATAACTCTGCAGGTTTGTGAATTACAGTGCCCCTGAGCTCCTTTCTTCAACTCGCTTTCTCGTGAGCTGGCCGCAACACCGCAGGATGGCTTCAGGCCCTAATCTGGTTCCGGCACGGCACGCTGAACCTTTGGTTAATTCCTCTTCCTGGTGGGAAATGAGAGTTAAATTTGCCCGTCCAGACACCTCCAGCTAGTCTGTCATTGGTTCTGCCTATTCCTGTTCATCTTCCGCAGAAATTGCAAACTGTGCCAAACAGGAGGTTAAAGGAGCTGACTCTCCAAGTCGGGAGAGTGTTAGTAAAGCGTCTGGAATGTTGCACCCGAGTACCAGGGGACGAAAACTGAGACATATTTGAACACGTCTCCCGATCACACGTTTGATCATACTCTGGGTTCCACATGCATGTTTTAGCTGAAGGAAGAATACCTTAAACCTGGAGAGTTGAGACCCGTGGAATGGGTACCATGCAATATGACTTCAAAGGGTCTTCATTTGCTCACCGAACCTCTCCAATCCTATCACTGCTGCGTTTATGCCCCTGTACACACACTTGATTCTCTTTCAGAGACATAGCAATCCATAGGTTTTAAGATACTTCCTAGTCAGGTACACTCTTAGGCATTTAATATGGGGTGTTGAGTCCATTTCGTTGAGCAAGGAGTAGCTCTTGTCTATTCCATATTTGGCTTAAGGAACTTTATCTGTGCTCATTTCAATCTCTGGTTTTATGCAGCACCCCAACTCACCTTTCCCCTTAAGCAAGCATAAGTTGGTTTTCTAAATTGGAGACCCTGTTCTGTTTTGGAATTCAGTTCCTGTGTAGCCAAGTTTACATTCCGTGTATTAGTGATATCTTATGATGTTTCTTTTCCTGTGTGACTTATTTCAGTTAGAATCATCATACCTGAATCCACTCATTATGCTGCTACAGGCCTGATGACATAGATTTCATTTCTGAGTGATACTGCATTGTACGTAAGTACCACAACTTCTTTATCCATTTTTCACTTTCTGCGATATTGAACTTGTACCGTAAACCAGGTTCTTGTAAACAGAGCCGTCCCAACCTTTGGGGTGGCTGTGTCTTTTGATTTTAATTTCCCTAAGCTATAGGACCATAAGTGGAAGTGCCCTAGGCTCTGTTGCTTTGTTTTTTAGATGTTTCAGGAAACACCATACACTTCTCCCGAGTGGCTGTTGGCAATTTACATCCCGCCCATCAGCATAACAAGGCTCCCAGTTCTCCATGGCCTGTCCTGCCTTTCTGGATTTTACACTTTTTTCAGATGGCCCTTTTGACCGGGGGGAAGTGAGACTTCATTGTAGTGCAGATTTCCTTTGCAAGCTTGCTTGGTTGGCCAAAAAGGGCGTATGCGTTTTTTCCTGAATATATTCAGGAAAAAACGCATACGCCCTTTTTGGCCAAGTGCATCATTGTGGACGTTCTGCCTCTTTTCCTATGTTTTAAATGCAATTCCAGTCTACCTCCTGAAATCGGTTTCCTGCAATTCTGCCCCGCTTTCAAGTCCTCTTGGCAGCCTTACTTCAGTATATTTTTGGACGATAGCTGTCATTTATAACTCTGCAGGTTTGTGAATTACAGTGCCCCTGAGCTCCTTTCTTCAACTCGCTTTCTCGTGAGCTGGCCGCAACACCGCAGGATGGCTTCAGGCCCTAATCTGGTTGCGGCACGGCACGCTGAGCCTTTGGTTAATTCCTCTTCCTGGTGGGAAATGAGAGTTAAATTTGCCCGTCCAGACACCTCCGGCTAGTCTCTCATTGGTTCTCCCTATTCCTGTACATCTTCCGCAGAAATTGCAAACTGGGCCAAACAGGAGGTTAAAGGCGCTGACTCTCCAAGTCGGGAGAGTGTTAGTAAAGCGTCTGGAATGTTGCACCCGAGTACAAGGGGACGAAAACTGAGACATATTGGAACACGTCTCCCGATCACATGGTTGATCATACTCTGGGTTCCACATGCATGTTTTAGCTGAAGGAAGAATACCTTAAACCTGGAGAGTTGAGACCCGTGGAATGGGTACCATGCAATATGACTTCAAAGGGTCTTCATTTGCTCACCGAACCTCTCCAATCCTATCACTGCTGCGTTTATGCCCCTGCACACACGCTTGATTCTCTTTTGGAGACATAGCAATCCATAGGTTTTAAGATACTTCCTAGTCAGGTACATTCTTAGGTGTTTAATATGGGGTGTTGAATCCATTTCGTTGAGCAAGGAGTAGCTCTTGTCTATTCCATATTTGGCTTAAGGAACTTTATCTGTGCTCATTTCAATTTCTGGTTTTATGCAGCACCCCAACTCACCTTTCCGCTTAAGCAAGCATAAGTTGGTTTTCTAAATTTGAGACCCTGTTCTGTTTTGTAATTCAGTTCCTATGTAGCCAAGTTTACATTCCGTGTATTAGTGATATCTTATGATGTTTCTTTTCCTGTGTGACTTATTTCAGTTAGAATCATCATACCTGAATCCACTCATTATGCTGCTACGGGGCTGATGACATAGATTTCATTGCTGAGTGATATTGCATTGTACGTAAGTACCACAACTTCTTTATCCATTTTTCACTTTCTGCGATATTGAACTTGTACCGTAAACCAGGTTCTTGTAAACAGAGCCGTCCCAACCTTTGGGGTGGCTGTGTCTTTTGATTTTAATTTCCCTAAGCTATAGGACCATAAGTGGAAGTGCCCTAGGCTCTGTTGCTTTGTTTTTTAGATGTTTCAGGAAACACCATACACTTCTCCCGAGTGGCTGTTGGCAATTGACATCCTGCCCATCAGCATAACAAGGCTCCCAGTTCTCCATGGCCTGTCCTGCCTTTCTGGATTTTACACTTTTTTCAGATGGCCCTTTTGACCGGGGGGAAGTGAGACTTCATTGTAGTGCAGATTTCCTTTGCAAGCTTGCTTGGTTGGCCAAAAAGTGCGTATGCATTTTTTCCTGAATATATTCAGGAAAAAACGCATACGCCCTTTTTGGCCAAGTGCATCATTGTGGACGTTCTGCCTCTTTTCCTATGCTTTAAATGCAATTCCAGTCTACCTCCTGAAATCGGTTTCCTGCAATTCTGCCCCGCTTTCAAGTCCTCTTGGCAGCCTTACTTCAGTATATTTTTGGACGATAGCTGTCATTTATAACTCTGCAGGTTTGTGAATTACAGTGCCCCTGAGCTCCTTTCTTCAAGTCGCTTTCTCGTGAGCTGGCCGCAACACCGCAGGATGGCTTCAGGCCCTAATCTGGTTCCGGCACGGCACGCTGAGCCTTTGGTTAATTCCTCTTCCTGGTGGGAAATGAGAGTTAAATTTGCCCGTCCAGACACCTCCGGCTAGTCTCTCATTGGTTCTCCCTATTCCTGTACATCTTCCGCAGAAATTGCAAACTGGGCCAAACAGGAGGTTAAAGGCGCTGACTCTCCAAGTCGGGAGAGTGTTAGTAAAGCGTCTGGAATGTTGCACCCGAGTACAAGGGGACGAAAACTGAGACATATTGGAACACGTCTCCCGATCACATGGTTGATCATACTCTGGGTTCCACATGCATGTTTTAGCTGAAGGAAGAATACCTTAAACCTGGAGAATTGAGACCCGTGGAATGGGTAACATGCAATATGATTTCAAAGGGTCTTCATTTGCTCACCGAACCTCTCCAGTCCTATCACTGCTGCGTTTATGCCCCTGCACACACGCTTGATTCTCTTTCGGAGACATAGCAATCCATAGGTTTTAAGATACTTCCTAGTCAGGTATATTCTTAGGTGTTTAATATGGGGTGTTGAATCCATTTCGTTGAGCAAGGAGTAGCTCTTGTCTATTCCATATTTGGCTTAAGGAACTTTATCTGTGCTCATTTCAATCTCTGGTTTTATGCAGCACCCCAACTCACCTTTCCCCTTAAGCAAGCATAAGTTGGGTTTCTAAATTTGAGACACTGTTCTGTTTTGGAATTCAGTTCCTGTGTAGCCAAGTTTACATTCCGTGTATTAGTGATATCTTATGATGTTTGTTTTTCTGTGTGACTTATTTCAGTTAGAATCATCATACCTGAATCCACTCATTATGCTGCTACGGGCCTGATGACATAGATTTCCTTGCTGAGTGATATTGCATTGTACGTAAGTACCACAACTTCTTTATCCATTTTTCACTTTCTGCGATATTGAACTTGTACCGTAAATGAGTTTCTAGTAAACAGAGCCGTCCCAACATTTTGGGTGGCTCTGTCTTTTTGATTTTAATTTCCCTAAGCTATAGGACCATAAGTGGAAGTGCCCTAGGCTCTGTTGCTTTGTTTTTTAGATGTTTCAGGAAACACCATACACTTCTCCCGAGTGGCTGTTGGCAATTGACATCCCGCCCATCAGCATAACAAGGCTCCCAGTTCTCCATGGCCTGTCCTGCCTTTCTGGATTTTACACTTTTTTCAGATGGCCCTTTTGACCGGGGGGAAGTGAGACTTCACTGTAGTGCAGATTTCCTTTGCAAGCTTGCTTGGTTGGCCAAAAAGGGCGTATGCATTTTTTCCTGAATATATTCAGGAAAAAATGCATATGCCCTTTTTGGCCAAGTGCATCATTGTGGACGTTCTGCCTCTTTTCCTATGCTTTAAATGCAATTCCAGTCTACCTCCTGAAATCGGTTTCCTGCAATTCTGCCCCGCTTTCAAGTCCTCTTGGCAGCCTTACTTCAGTATATTTTTGGACGATAGCTGTCATTTATAACTCTGCAGGTTTGTGAATTACAGTGCCCCTGAGCTCCTTTCTTCAACTCGCTTTCTGGTGAGCTGGCCGCAACACCGCAGGATTGCTTTAGGCCCTAATCTGGTTCCGGCACGGCACGCTGAGCCTTTGGTTAATTCCTCTTCCTGGTGGGAAATGAGAGTTAAATTTGCCCGTCCAGACACCTCCAGCTAGTCTCTCATTGGTTCTCCCTATTCCTGTTCATCTTCCGCAGAAATTGCAAACTGGGCCAAACAGGAGGTTAAAGGCGCTGACTCTCCATGTCGGGAGAGTGTTAGTAAAGCGTCTGGAATGTTGCACCCGAGTACCAGGGGACGAAAACTGACACATATTGGAACACGTCTCCCGATCACACGGTTGATCATACTCTGGGTTCCACATGCATGTTTTAGCTGAAGGAAGAATACCTTAAACCTGGAGAGTTGAGACCCGTGGAATGGGTACCATGCAATATGACTTCAAAGGGTCTTCATTTGCTCACCGAACTTCTCCAATCCTATTACTGCTGCGTTTATGCCCCTGTACACACGCTTGATTCCCTTTCGGAGACATAGCAATCCATAGGTTTTAAGATACTTCCTAGTCAGGTACACTCTTAGGCATTTAATATGGGGTGTTGAGTCCATTTCGTTGAGCAAGGAGTAGCTCTTGTCTATTCCATATTTGGCTTAAGGAACTTTATCTGTGCTCAATTCCATCTCTGGTTTTATGCAGCACCCCAACTCACCTTTCCCCTTAAGCAAGCATAAGTTGGGTTTCTAAATTTGAGACCCTGTTCTGTTTTGGAATTCAGTTCCTGTGTAGCCAAGATTACATTCCGTGTATTAGTGATATCTTATGATGTTTCTTTTTCTGTGTGACTTATTTCAGTTAGAATCATCATACCTGAATCCACTCATTATGCTGCTACGGGCCTGATGACATAGATTTCCTTGCTGAGTGATATTGCATTGTACGTAAGTACCACAACTTCTTTATCCATTTTTCACTTTCTGAGATATTGAACTTGTACCATAAACCAGGTTCTTGTAAACAGAGCCCTCCCAACCTTTGGGGTGGCTGTGTCTTTTGATTTTAATTTCCCTAAGCTATAGGACCATAAGTGGAAGTGCCCTAGGCTCTGTTGCTTTGTTTTTTAGATGTTTCAGGAAACACCATACACTTCTCCCGAGTGGCTGTTGGCAATTTACATCCCGCCCATCAGCATAACAAGGCTCCCAGTTCTCCATGGCCTGTCCTGCCTTTCTGGATTTCACACTTTTTTCAGATGGCCCTTTTGACCGGGGGGAAGTGAGACTTCATTGTAGTGCAGATTTCCTTTGCAAGCTTGCTTGGTTGGCCAAAAAGGGCGTATGCGTTTTTTCCTGAATATATTTAGGAAAAAACGCATACGCCCTTTTTGGCCAAGTGCATCATTGTGGACGTTCTGCCTCTTTTCCTATGCTTTCAATGCAATTCCAGTCTACCTCCTGAAATCGGTTTCCTGCAATTCTGCCCCGCTTTCAAGTCCTCTTGGCAGCCTTACTTCAGTATATTTTTGGATGATAGCTGTCATTTATAACTCTGCAGGTTTGTGAATTACAGTGCCCCTGAGCTCCTTTCTTCAACTCGCTTTCTCGTGAGCTGGCCGCAACACCGCAGGATGGCTTCAGGCCCTAATCTGCTTCCGGCACGGCACGCTGAGCCTTTGGTTAATTCCTCTTCCTGGTGCGAAATGAGAATTAAATTTGCCCATTCAGACACCTCCATCTAGTCTGTCATTGGTTCTCCCTATTCCTGTTCATCTTCCGCAGAAATTGCAAACTGGGCCAAACAGGAGGTTAAAGGCACTGACTCTCCAAGTCGGGAGAGTGTTAGTAAAGCGTCTGGAATGTTGCACCCGAGTACCAGGGGACGAAAACTGAGACATATTGGAACACGTCTCCCGATCACACGGTTGATCATACTCTGGGTTCCACATGCATGTTTTAGCTGAAGGAAGAATACCTTAAACCTGGAGAGTTGAGACCCGTGGAATGGGTACCATGCAATATGACTTCAAAGGGTCTTCATTTGCTCACCGAACCTCTCCAATCCTATCACTGCTGCGTTTATGCCCCTGTACACACACTTGATTCTCTTTCAGAGACATAGCAATCCATAGGTTTTAAGATACTTCCTAGTCAGGTACACTCTTAGGCATTTAATATGGGGTGTTGAGTCCATTTCGTTGAGCAAGGAGTAGCTCTTGTCTATTCCATATTTGGCTTAAGGAACTTTATCTGTGCTCATTTCAATCTCTGGTTTTATGCAGCACCCCAACTCACCTTTCCCCTTAAGCAAGCATAAGTTGGTTTTCTAAATTTGAGACCCTGTTCTGTTTTGTAATTCAGTTCCTGTGTAGCCACGTTTACATTCCGTCTATTAGTGATATCTTATGATGTTTCTTTTTCTGTGTGACTTATTTCAGTTAGAATCATCGTACCTGAATCCACTCATTATGCTGCTACGGGGCTGATGACATAGATTTCATTGCTGAGTGATATTGCATTGTACGTAAGTACCACAACTTCTTTATCCATTTTTCACTTTCTGCGATATTGAACTTGTACCGTAAACCAGGTTCTTGTAAACAGAGCCGTCCCAACCTTTGGGGTGGCTGTGTCTTTTGATTTTAATTTCCCTAAGCTATAGGACCATAAGTGGAAGTGCCCTACGCTCTGTTGCTTTGTTTTTTAGATGTTTCAGGAAACACCATACACTTCTCCGGAGTGGCTGTTGGCAAGTTACATCCTGCCCATCAGCATAACAAGGCTCCCAGTTCTCCTTGGCCTGTCCTGCCTTTCTGGATTTTACACTTTTTTCAGATGGCCCTTTTGACCAGGGGGAAGTGAGACTTCATTGTAGTGCATATTTCCTTTGCAAGCTTGCTTGGTTGGCCAAAAAGGGCGTATGCGTTTTTTCCTGAATATATTCAGGAAAAAACGCATACGCCCTTTTTGGCCAAGTGCATCATTGTGGACGTTCTGCCTCTTTTCCTATGCTTTAAATGCAATTCCAGTCTACCTCCTGAAATCGGTTTCCTGCAATTCTGCCCCGCTTTCAAGTCCTCTTGGCAGCCTTACTTCAGTATATTTTTGGACGATAGCTGTCATTTATAGCTCTGCAGGTTTCTGAATTACAGTGCCCCTGAGCTCCTTTCTTCAACTCGCTTTCTCGTGAGCTGGCCGCAACACCGCAGGATTGCTTCAGGCCCTAATGTGGTTCCGGCACGGCACGCTGAGCCTTTGGTTAATTCCTCTTCCTGGTGGGAAATGAGAGTTAAATTTGCCCGTCCAGACACCTCCATCTAGTCTGTCATTGGTTCTCCCTATTCCTGTTCATCTTCCGCAGAAATTGCAAACTGGGCCAAACAGGAGGTTAAAGGCACTGACTCTCCAAGTCGGGAGAGTGTTAGTAAAGCCTCTGGCATGTTGCACCCGAGTACCAGGGAACGAAAAGTGAGACACATTTGAATATGTTTCTCGATCACATGGTGGATCATACTCTGGGTTCCACATGCATGTTTTAGCTGAAGGAAGAATACCTTAAACCTGGAGAGTTGAGACCCGTGGAATGGGTACCATGCAATATGACTTCAAAGGGTCTTCATTTGCTCACCGAACCTCTCCAATCCTATCACTGCTGCGTTTATGCCCCTGTACACACGCTTGATTCTCTTTCGGAGACATAGCAATCCATAGATTTTAAGATTCTTCCTAGTCAGGTATATTTTTATGTGTTTAATATGGGGTGTTGAGTCCATTTCGTTGAGCAAGGAGTAGCTCTTGTCTATTCCATATTTGGCTTAAGGAACTTTATCTGTGCTCAATTCAATCTCTGGTTTTATGCAGCACCCCAACTCACCTTTCCCCTTAAGCAAGCATAAGTTGGTTTTCTAAATTTGAGACCCTGTTCTGTATTGTAATTCAGTTCCTATGTAGCCAAGTTTACATTCCGTGTATTAGTGATATCTTATGATGTTTCTTTTTCTGTGTGACTTATTTCAGTTAGAATCATCATACCTGAATCCACTTATTATGCTGCTACGGGCCTGATGACATAGATTTCATTGCTGAGTGATATTGCATTGTACGTAAGTACCACAACTTCTTTATCCATTTTTCACTTTCTGAGATATTGAACTTGTACCGTAAATGAGTTTCTAGTAAACAGAGCCGTCCCAACATTTTGGGTGGCTCTGTCTTTTTGATTTTAATTTCCCTAAGCTATAGGACCATAAGTGGAAGTGCCCTAGGCTCTGTTGCTTTGTTTTTTAGATGTTTCAGGAAACACCATACACTTCTCCCGAGTGGCTGTTGGCAATTTACATCCCGCCCATCAGCATAACAAGGCTCCCAGTTCTCCATGGCCTGTCCTGCCTTTCTGGATTTCACACTTTTTTCAGATGGCCCTTTTTACCGGGGGGAAGTGAGACTTCATTGTAGTGCAGATTTCCTTTGCAAGCTTGCTTGGTTGGCCAAAAAGGGCGTATGCGTTTTTTCCTGAATATATTTAGGAAAAAACGCATACGCCCTTTTTGGCCAAGTGCATCATTGTGGACGTTCTGCCTCTTTTCCTATGCTTTCAATGCAATTCCAGTCTACCTCCTGAAATCGGTTTCCTGCAATTCTGCCCCGCTTTCAAGTCCTCTTGGCAGCCTTACTTCAGTATATTTTTGGACGATAGCTGTCATTTATAACTCTGCAGGTTTGTGAATTACAGTGCCCCTGAGCTCCTTTCTTCAACTCGCTTTCTCGTGAGCTGGCCGCAACACCGCAGGATTGCTTCATGCCCTAATCTGCTTCCGGCACGGCACGCTGAGCCTTCGGTTAATTCCTCTTCCTGGTGCGAAATGAGAATTAAATTTGCCCATCCAGACACCTCCATCTAGTCTGTCATTGGTTCTCCCTATTCCTGTTCATCTTCCGCAGAAATTGCAAACTGGGCCAAACAGGAGGTTAAAGGCACTGACTCTCCAAGTCGGGAGAGTGTTAGTAAAGCATCTGGAATGTTGCACCCGAGTACCAGGGGACGAAAACTGAGACATATTGGAACACATCTCCCGATCACATGGTTGATCATACTCTGGGTTCCACATGCATGTTTTAGCTGAAGGAAGAATACCTTAAACCTGGAGAGTTGAGACCCGTGGAATGGGTAACATGCAATATGATTTCAAAGGGTCTTCATTTGCTCACCGAACCTCTCCAGTCCTATCACTGCTGCGTTTATGCCCCTGCACACACGCTTGATTCTCTTTCGGAGACATAGCAATCCATAGGTTTTAAGATACTTCCTAGTCAGGTATATTCTTAGGTGTTTAATATGGGGTGTTGAATCCATTTCGTTGAGCAAGGAGTAGCTCTTGTCTATTCCATATTTGGCTTAAGGAACTTTATCTGTGCTCATTTCAATCTCTGGTTTTATGCAACACCCCAACTCACCTTTCCCCTTAAGCAAGCATAAGTTGGTTTTCTAAATTTGAGACCCTGTTCTGTTTTGGAATTCAGTTCCTGTGTAGCCAAGTTTACATTCCGTGTATTAGTGATATCTTATGATGTTACTTTTTCTCTGTGACTTATTTCAGTTAGAATCATCATACCTGAATCCACTCATTATGCTGCTACGGGCCTGATGACATAGATTTCATTGCTGAGTGATATTGCATTGTACGTAAGTACCACAACTTCTTTATCCATTTTTCACTTTCTGTGATATTGAACTTGTACCGTAAACCAGGTTCTTGTAAACAGAGCCGTCCCAACCTTTGGGGTGGCTGTGTCTTTTGATTTTAATTTCCCTAAGCTATAGGACCATAAGTGGAAGTGCCCTAGGCTCTGTTGCTTTGTTTTTTAGATGTTTCAGGAAACACCATACACTTCTCCCGAGTGGCTGTTGGCAATTGACATCCCACCCATCAGCATAACAAGGCTCCCAGTTCTCCATGGCCTGTCCTGCCTTTCTGGATTTTACACTTTTTTCAGATGGCCCTTTTGACCGGGGGGAAGTGAGACTTCATTGTAGTGCAGATTTCCTTTGCAAGCTTGCTTGGTTGGCCAAAAAGGGCGTATGCGTTTTTTCCTGAGGAAAAAACGCATACGCCCTTTTTGGCCAAGTGCATCATTGTGGACGTTCTGCCTCTTTTCCTATGCTTTAAATGCAATTCCAGTCTACCTCCTGAAATCGGTTTCCTGCAATTCTGCCCCGCTTTCAAGTCCTCTTGGCAGCCTTACTTCAGTATATTTTTGGACGATAGCTGTCATTTATAACTCTGCAGGTTTGTGAATTACAGTGCCCCTGAGCTCCTTTCTTCAAGTCGCTTTCTCGTGAGCTGGCCGCAACACCGCAGGATTGCTTCAGGCCCTAATCTGGTTCCGGCACGGCACGCTGAACCTTTGGTTAATTCCTCTTCCTGGTAGGAAATGAGAGTTAAATTTGCCCGTCCAGACACCTCCATCTAGTCTGTCATTGGTTCTCCCTATTCCTGTTCATCTTCCGCAGAAATTGCAAACTGGGCCAAACAGGAGGTTAAAGGCACTGACTCTCCAAGTCGGGAGAGTGTTAGTAAAGCGTCTGGAATGTTGCACCCAAGTACCAGGGGACGAAAACTGAGACATATTGGAACACGTCTCCCGATCACACGGTTGATCATACTCTGGGTTCCACATGCATGTTTTAGCTGAAGGAAGAATACCTTAAACCTGGAGAGTTGAGACCCGTGGAATGGGTACCATGCAATATGACTTCAAAGGGTCTTCATTTGCTCACCGAACCTCTCCAATCCTATCACTGCTGCGTTTATGCCCCTGCACACACGCTTGATTCTCTTTTGGAGACATAGCAATCCATAGGTTTTAAGATACTTCCTAGTCAGGTACATTCTTAGGTGTTTAATATGGGGTGTTGAATCCATTTCGTTGAGCAAGGAGTAGCTCTTGTCTGTTCCATATTTGGCTTAAGGAACTTTATCTGTGCTCATTTCAATCTCTGGTTTTATGCAGCACCCCAACTCACCTTTCCCCTTAAGCAAGCATAAGTTGGTTTTCTAAATTTGAGACCCTGTTCTGTTTTGTAATTCAGTTCCTATGTAGCCAAGTTTACATTCCGTGTATTAGTAATATCTTATGATGTTTCTTTTCCTGTGTGACTTATTTCAGTTAGAATCATCATACCTGAATCCACTCATTATGCTGCTACGGGGCTGATGACATAGATTTCATTGCTGAGTGATATTGCATTGTACGTAAGTACCACAACTTCTTTATCCATTTTTCACTTTCTGCGATATTGAACTTGTACCGTAAACCAGGTTCTTGTAAACAGAGCCGTCCCAAACTTTGGGGTGGCTGTGTCTTTTGATTTTAATTTCCCTAAGCTATAGGACCATAAGTGGAAGTGCCCTAGGCTCTGTTGCTTTGTTTTTTAGATGTTTCAGGAAACACCATACACTTCTCCCGAGTGGCTGTTGGCAATTGACATCCCGCCCATCAGCATAACAAGGCTCCCAGTTCTCCATGGCCTGTCCTGCCTTTCTGGATTTTACACTTTTTTCAGATGGCCCTTTGGACCGGGGGGAAGTGAGACTTCATTGTAGTTCAGATTTCCTTTGCAAGCTTGCTTGGTTGGCCAAAAAGGGCGTATGCGTTTTTTCCTGAATATATTCAGGAAAAAACGCATACGCCCTTTTTGGCCAAGTGCATCATTGTGGACGTTCTGCCTCTTTTCCTATGCTTTAAATGCAATTCCAGTCTACCTCCTGAAATCGGTTTCCTGCAATTCTGCCCCGCTTTCAAGTCCTCTTGGCAGCCTTACTTCAGTATATTTTTGGACGATAGCTGTCATTTATAACTCTGCAGGTTTGTGAATTACAGTGCCCCTGAGCTCCTTTCTTCAACTCGCTTTCTCGTGAGCTGGCCGCAACCCCGCAGGATGGCTTCAGGCCCTAATCTGGTTCCGGCACGGCACGCTGAACCTTTGGTTAATTCCTCTTCCTGGTGGGAAATGAGAGTTAAATTTGCCCGTCCAGACACCTCCATCTAGTCTGTCATTGGTTCTCCCTATTCCTGTTCATCTTCCGCAGAAATTGCAAACTGTGCCAAACAGGAGGTTAAAGGCGCTGACTCTCCAAGTCGGGAGAGTGTTAGTAAAGCGTCTGGAATGTTGCACCCGAGTACCAGGGGACGAAAACTGAGACATATTTGAACACGTCTCCCGATCACACGGTTGATCATACTCTGGGTTCCACATGCATGTTTTAGCTGAAGGAAGAATACCTTAAACCTGGAGAGTTGAGACCCGTGGAATGGGTACCATGCAATATGACTTCAAAGGGTCTTCATTTGCTCACCGAACCTCTCCAATCCTATCACTGCTGCGTTTATGCCCCTGTACACACACTTGATTCTCTTTCAGAGACATAGCAATCCATAGGTTTTAAGATACTTCCTAGTCAGGTACACTCTTAGGCATTTAATATGGGGTGTTGAGTCCATTTCGTTGAGCAAGGAGTAGCTCTTATCTATTCCATATTTGGCTTAAGGAACTTTATCTGTGCTCATTTCAATCTCTGGTTTTATGCAGCACCCCAACTCACCTTTCCCCTTAAGCAAGCATAAGTTGGTTTTCTAAATTTGAGACCCTGTTCTGTTTTGGAATTCAGTTCCTGTGTAGCCAAGGTTACATTCCGTGTATTAGTGCTATCTTATGATGTTTCTTTTCCTGTGTGACTTATTTCAGTTAGAATCATCATACCTGAATCCACTCATTATGCTGCTACAGGCCTGATGACATAGATTTCATTTCTGAGTGATACTGCATTGTACGTAAGTACCACAACTTCTTTATCCATTTTTCACTTTCTGCGATATTGAACTTGTACCGTAAACCAGGTTCTTGTAAACAGAGCCATCCCAACATTTGGGGTGGCTGTGTCTTTTGATTTTAATTTCCCTAAGCTATAGGACCATAAGTGGAAGTGCCCTAGGCTCTGTTGCTTTGTTTTTTAGATGTTTCAGGAAACACCATACACTTCTCCCGAGTGGCTGTTGGCAATTTACATCCCGCCCATCAGCATAACAAGGCTCCCAGTTCTCCATGGCCTGTCCTGCCTTTCTGGATTTCACACTTTTTTCAGATGGCCCTTTTGACCGGGTGGAAGTGAGACTTCATTGTAGTGCAGATTTCCTTTGCAAGCTTGCTTGGTTGGCCAAAAAGGGCGTATGCGGTTTTTCCTGAATATATTTAGGAAAAAACGTATACGCCCTTTTTGGCCAAGTGCATCATTGTGGACGTTCTGCCTCTTTTCCTATGCTTTAAATGCAATTCCAGTCTACCTCCTGAAATCGGTTTCCTGCAATTCTGCCCCGCTTTCAAGTCCTCTTGGCAGCCTTACTTCAGTATATTTTTGGACGATAGCTGTCATTTATAACTCTGCAGGTTTGTGAATTACAGTGCCCCTGAACTCCTTTCTTCAACTCGCTTTCTCGTGAGCTGGCCGCAACACCGCAGGATGGCTTCAAGCCCTAATCTGGTTCCGGCACGGCACGCTGAGCCTTTGGTTAATTCCTCTTCCTGGTGCGAAATGAGAATTAAATTTGCCCATCCAGACACCTCCATCTAGTCTGTCATTGGTTCTCCCTATTCCTGTTCATCTTCCGCAGAAATTGCAAACTGGGCCAAACAGGAGGTTAAAGGCACTGACTCTCCAAGTCGGGAGAGTGTTAGTAAAGCGTCTGGAATGTTGCACCCGAGTACCAGGGGACGAAAACTGAGACATATTGGAACACGTCTCCCGATCACACGGTTGATCATACTCTGGGTTCCACATGCATGTTTTAGCTGAAGGAAGAATACCTTAAACCTGGAGAGTTGAGACCCGTGGAATGGGTACCATGCAATATGACTTCAAAGGGTCTTCATTTGCTCACCGAACCTCTCCAATCCTATCACTGCTGCGTTTATGCCCCTGTACACACACTTGATTCTCTTTCAGAGACATAGCAATCCATAGGTTTTAAGATACTTCCTAGTCAGGTACACTCTTAGGCATTTAATATGGGGTGTTGAGTCCATTTCGTTGAGCAAGGAGTAGCTCTTGTCTATTCCATATTTGGCTTAAGGAACTTTATCTGTGCTCATTTCAATCTCTGGTTTTATGCAGCACCCCAACTCACCTTTCCCCTTAAGCAAGCATAAGTTGGTTTTCTAAATTTGAGACCCTGTTCTGTTTTGGAATTCAGTTCCTGTGTAGCCAAGGTTACATTCCGTGTATTAGTGATATCTTATGATGTTTCTTTTCCTGTGTGACTTATTTCAGTTAGAATCATCGTACCTGAATCCACTCATTATGCTGCTACGGGCCTGATGACATAGATTTCATTGCTGAGTGATACTGCATTGTACGTAAGTACCACAACTTCTTTATCCATTTTTCACTTTCTGCGATATTGAACTTGTACCGTAAACCAGGTTCTTGTAAACAGAGCCGTCCCAACCTTTGGGGTGGCTGTGTCTTTTTTATTTTAATTTCCCTAAGCTATAGGACCATAAGTGGAAGTGCCCTAGGCTCTGTTGCTTTGTTTTTTAGATGTTTCAGGAAACACCATACACCTCTCCCGAGTAGCTGTTGGCAATTTACATCCCGCCCATCAGCATAACAAGGCTCCCAGTTCTCCATGGCCTGTCCTGCCTTTCTGGATTTTACACTTTTTTCAGATGGCCCTTTTGACCGGGGGGAAGTGAGACTTCATTGTAGTGCAGATTTCCTTTGCAAGCTTGCTTGGTTGGCCAAAAAGGGCGTATGCGTTTTTTCCTGAATATATTCAGGAAAAACGCATACGCCCTTTTTGGCCAAGTGCATCATTGTGGACGTTCTGCCTCTTTTCCTATGCTTTAAATGCAATTCCAGTCTACCTCCTGAAATCGGTTTCCTGCAATTCTGCCCCGCTTTCAAGTCCTCTTGGCAGCCTTACTTCAGTATATTTTTGGACGATAGCTGTCATTTATAACTCTGCAGGTTTCTGAATTACAGTGCCCCTGAGCTCCTTTCTTCAACTCGCTTTCTCGTGAGCTGGCCGCAACACCGCAGGATGGCTTCAGGCCCTAATCTGGTTCCGGCACGGCACGCTGAGCCTTTGGTTAATTCCTCTTCCTGGTGGGAAATGAGAGTTAAATTTGCCCGTCCAGACACCTCCAGCTAGTCTGTCATTGGTTCTCCCTATTCCTGTTCATCTTCCGCAGAAATTGCAAACTGGGCCAAACAGGAGGTTAAAGGCACTGACTCTCCAAGTCGGGAGAGTGTTAGTAAAGCGTCTGGAATGTTGCACCCGAGTACCAGGGGACGAAAACTGAGACATATTGGAACACGTCTCCCGATCACACGATTGATCATACTCTGGGTTCCACATGCATGTTTTAGCTGAAGGAAGAATACGTTAAACCTGGAGAGTTGAGACCCGTGGAATGGGTACCATGCAATATGACTTCAAAGGGTCTTCATTTGCTCACCGAACCTCTCCAATCCTATCACTGCTGCGTTTATGCCCCTGTACACACACTTGATTCTCTTTCAGAGACATAGCAATCCATAGGTTTTAAGATACTTCCTAGTCAGGTACACTCTTAGGCATTTAATATGGGGTGTTGAGTCCATTTCGTTGAGCAAGGAGTAGCTCTTGTCTATTCCATATTTGGCTTAAGGAACTTTATCTGTGCTCATTTCAATCTCTGGTTTTATGCAGCACCCCAACTCACCTTTCCCCTTAAGCAAGCATAAGTTGGTTTTCTAAATTTGAGACCCTGTTCTGTTTTGGAATTCAGTTCCTGTGTAGCCAAGTTTACATTCCGTGTATTAGTGATATCTTGTGATGTTTCTTTTTCTGTGTGACTTATTTCAGTTAGAATCATCGTACCTGAAT
This sequence comes from Lagenorhynchus albirostris, assembly GCF_949774975.1. Taxonomy (NCBI): domain Eukaryota; kingdom Metazoa; phylum Chordata; class Mammalia; order Artiodactyla; family Delphinidae; genus Lagenorhynchus; species Lagenorhynchus albirostris. Next base: position 710,460 of record NW_026783354.1, read on the forward strand.
CCACTCATTATGCTGCTACGGGCCTGATGACATAGATTTCATTGCTGAGTGATACTGCATTGTACGTAAGTACCACAACTTCTTTATCCATTTTTCACTTTCTGCGATATTGAACTTGTACCGTAAACCAGGTTCTTGTAAACAGAGCCGTCCCAACCTTTGGGGTGGCTGTGTCTTTTGATTTTAATTTCCCTAAGCTATAGGACCATAAGTGGAAGTGCCCTAGGCTCTGTTGCTTTGTTTTTTAGATGTTTCAGGAAACACCATACACTTCTCCCGAGTGGCTGTTGGCAATTTACATCCCGCCCATCAGCATAACAAGGCTCCCAGTTCTCCATGGCCTGTCCTGCCTTTCTGGATTTTACACTTTTTTCAGATGGCCCTTTTGACCGGGGGGAAGTGAGACTTCATTGTAGTGCAGATTTCCTTTGCAAGCTTGCTTGGTTGGCCAAAAAGGGCGTATGCGTATTTTCCTGAATATATTCAGGAAAAAACGGATACACCCTTTTTGGCCAAGTGCATCATTGTGGACGTTCTGCCTCTTTTCCTATGCTTTCAATGCAATTCCAGTCTACCTCCTGAAATCGGTTTCCTGCAATTCTGCCCCGCTTTCAAGTCCTCTTGGCAGCCTTACTTCAGTATATTTTTGGACGATAGCTGTCATTTATAACTCTGCAGGTTTGTGAATTACAGTGCCCCTGAGCTCCTTTCTTCAAGTCGCTTTCTCGTGAGCTGGCCGCAACACCGCAGGATGGCTTCAGGCCCTAATCTGGTTCCGGCACGGCACGCTGAGCCTTTGGTTAATTCCTCTTCCTGGTGGGAAATGAGAGTTAAATTTGCCCGTCCAGACACCTCCAGCTAGTCTGTCATTGGTTCTCCCTATTCCTGTTCATCTTCCGCAGAAATTGCAAACTGGGCCAAACAGGAGGTTAAAGGCACTGACTCTCCAAGTCGGGAGAGTGTTAGTAAAGCGTCTGGAATGTTGCACCCGAGTACCAGGGGACGAAAACTGAGACATATTGGAACACGTCTCCCGATCACACGGTTGATCATACTCTGGGTTCCACATGCATGTTTTAGCTGAAGGAAGAATACGTTAAACCTGGAGAGTTGAGACCCGTGGAATGGGTACCATGCAATATGACTTCAAAGGGTCTTCATTTGCTCACCGAACCTCTCCAATCCTATCACTGCTGCGTTTATGCCCCTGTACACACACTTGATTCTCTTTCAGAGACATAGCAATCCATAGGTTTTAAGATACTTCCTAGTCAGGTACACTCTTAGGCATTTAATATGGGGTGTTGAGTCCATTTCGTTGAGCAAGGAGTAGCTCTTGTCTATTCCATATTTGGCTTAAGGAACTTTATCTGTGCTCATTTCAATCTCTGGTTTTATGCAGCACCCCAACTCACCTTTCCCCTTAAGCAAGCATAAGTTGGTTTTCTAAATTTGAGACCCTGTTCTGTTTTGGAATTCAGTTCCTGTGTAGCCAAGGTTACATTCCGTGTATTAGTGATATCTTATGATGTTTCTTTTCCTGTGTGACTTATTTCAGTTAGAATCATCGTACCTGAATCCACTCATTATGCTGCTACGGGCCTGATGACATAGATTTCATTGCTGAGTGATACTGCATTGTACGTAAGTACCACAACTTCTTTATCCATTTTTCACTTTCTGCGATATTGAACTTGTACCGTAAACCAGGTTCTTGTAAACAGAGCCGTCCCAACCTTTGGGGTGGCTGTGTCTTTTTTATTTTAATTTCCCTAAGCTATAGGACCATAAGTGGAAGTGCCCTAGGCTCTGTTGCTTTGTTTTTTAGATGTTTCAGGAAACACCATACACCTCTCCCGAGTAGCTGTTGGCAATTTACATCCCGCCCATCAGCATAACAAGGCTCCCAGTTCTCCATGGCCTGTCCTGCCTTTCTGGATTTTACACTTTTTTCAGATGGCCCTTTTGACCGGGGGGAAGTGAGACTTCATTGTAGTGCAGATTTCCTTTGCAAGCTTGCTTGGTTGGCCAAAAAGGGCGTATGCGTTTTTTCCTGAATATATTCAGGAAAAACGCATACGCCCTTTTTGGCCAAGTGCATCATTGTGGACGTTCTGCCTCTTTTCCTATGCTTTAAATGCAATTCCAGTCTACCTCCTGAAATCGGTTTCCTGCAATTCTGCCCCGCTTTCAAGTCCTCTTGGCAGCCTTACTTCAGTATATTTTTGGACGATAGCTGTCATTTATAACTCTGCAGGTTTCTGAATTACAGTGCCCCTGAGCTCCTTTCTTCAACTCGCTTTCTCGTGAGCTGGCCGCAACACCGCAGGATGGCTTCAGGCCCTAATCTGGTTCCGGCACGGCACGCTGAGCCTTTGGTTAATTCCTCTTCCTGGTGGGAAATGAGAGTTAAATTTGCCCGTCCAGACACCTCCAGCTAGTCTGTCATTGGTTCTCCCTATTCCTGTTCATCTTCCGCAGAAATTGCAAACTGGGCCAAACAGGAGGTTAAAGGCACTGACTCTCCAAGTCGGGAGAGTGTTAGTAAAGCGTCTGGAATGTTGCACCCGAGTACCAGGGGACGAAAACTGAGACATATTGGAACACGTCTCCCGATCACACGGTTGATCATACTCTGGGTTCCACATGCATGTTTTAGCTGAAGGAAGAATACCTTAAACCTGGAGAGTTGAGACCCGTGGAATGGGTACCATGCAATATGACTTCAAAGGGTCTTCATTTGCTCACCGAACCTCTCCAATCCTATCACTGCTGCGTTTATGCCCCTGTACACACACTTGATTCTCTTTCAGAGACATAGCAATCCATAGGTTTTAAGATACTTCCTAGTCAGGTACACTCTTAGGCATTTAATATGGGGTGTTGAGTCCATTTCGTTGAGCAAGGAGTAGCTCTTGTCTATTCCATATTTGGCTTAAGGAACTTTATCTGTGCTCATTTCAATCTCTGGTTTTATGCAGCACCCCAACTCACCTTTCCCCTTAAGCAAGCATAAGTTGGGTTTCTAAATTTGAGACCCTGTTCTGTTTTGTAATTCAGTTCCTGTGTAGCCAAGTTTACATTCCGTGTATTAGTGATATCTTGTGATGTTTCTTTTTCTGTGTGACTTATTTCAGTTAGAATCATCGTACCTGAATCCACTCATTATGCTGCTACGGGCCTGATGACATAGATTTCATTGCTGAGTGATACTGCATTGTACGTAAGTACCACAACTTCTTTATCCATTTTTCACTTTCTGCGATATTGAACTTGTACCGTAAACCAGGTTCTTGTAAACAGAGCCGTCCCAACCTTTGGGGTGGCTGTGTCTTTTGATTTTAATTTCCCTAAGCTATAGGACCATAAGTGGAAGTGCCCTAGGCTCTGTTGCTTTGTTTTTTAGATGTTTCAGGAAACACCATACAGTTCTCCCGAGTGGCTGTTGGCAATTTACATCCCGCCCATCAGCATAACAAGGCTCCCAGTTCTCCATGGCCTGTCCTGCCTTTCTGGATTTTACACTTTTTTCAGATGGCCCTTTTGACCGGGGGGAAGTGAGACTTCATTGTAGTGCAGATTTCCTTTGCAAGCTTGCTTGGTTGGCCAAAAAGGGCGTATGCGTATTTTCCTGAATATATTCAGGAAAAAACGGATACACCCTTTTTGGCCAAGTGCATCATTGTGGACGTTCTGCCTCTTTTCCTATGCTTTCAATGCAATTCCAGTCTACCTCCTGAAATCGGTTTCCTGCAATTCTGCCCCGCTTTCAAGTCCTCTTGGCAGCCTTACTTCAGTATATTTTTGGACGATAGCTGTCATTTATAACTCTGCAGGTTTGTGAATTACAGTGCCCCTGAGCTCCTTTCTTCAAGTCGCTTTCTCGTGAGCTGGCCGCAACACCGCAGGATGGCTTCAGGCCCTAATCTGGTTCCGGCACGGCACGCTGAGCCTTTGGTTAATTCCTCTTCCTGGTGGGAAATGAGAGTTAAATTTGCCCGTCCAGACACCTCCAGCTAGTCTGTCATTGGTTCTCCCTATTCCTGTTCATCTTCCGCAGAAATTGCAAACTGGGCCAAACAGGAGGTTAAAGGCACTGACTCTCCAAGTCGGGAGAGTGTTAGTAAAGCGTCTGGAATGTTGCACCCGAGTACCAGGGGACGAAAACTGAGACATATTGGAACACGTCTCCCGATCACACGGTTGATCATACTCTGGGTTCCACATGCATGTTTTAGCTGAAGGAAGAATACGTTAAACCTGGAGAGTTGAGACCCGTGGAATGGGTACCATGCAATATGACTTCAAAGGGTCTTCATTTGCTCACCGAACTTCTCCAATCCTATCACTGCTGCGTTTATGCCCCTGTACACACACTTGATTCTCTTTCAGAGACATAGCAATCCATAGGTTTTAAGATACTTCCTAGTCAGGTACACTCTTAGGCATTTAATATGGGGTGTTGAGTCCATTTCGTTGAGCAAGGAGTAGCTCTTGTCTATTCCATATTTGGCTTAAGGAACTTTATCTGTGCTCATTTCAATCTCTGGTTTTATGCAGCACCCCAACTCACCTTTCCCCTTAAGCAAGCATAAGTTGGTTTTCTAAATTTGAGACCCTGTTCTGTTTTGGAATTCAGTTCCTGTGTAGCCAAGGTTACATTCCGTGTATTAGTGATATCTTATGATGTTTCTTTTCCTGTGTGACTTATTTCAGTTAGAATCATCGTACCTGAATCCACTCATTATGCTGCTACGGGCCTGATGACATAGATTTCATTGCTGAGTGATACTGCATTGTACGTAAGTACCACAACTTCTTTATCCATTTTTCACTTTCTGCGATATTGAACTTGTACCGTAAACCAGGTTCTTGTAAACAGAGCCGTCCCAACTTTGGGGTGGCTGTGTCTTTTTTATTTTAATTTCCCTAAGCTATAGGACCATAAGTGGAAGTGCCCTAGGCTCTGTTGCTTTGTTTTTTAGATGTTTCAGGAAACACCATACACCTCTCCCGAGTGGCTGTTGGCAATTTACATCCCGCCCATCAGCATAACAAGGCTCCCAGTTCTCCATGGCCTGTCCTGCCTTTCTGGATTTTACACTTTTTTCAGATGGCCCTTTTGACCGGGGGGAAGTGAGACTTCATTGTAGTGCAGATTTCCTTTGCAAGCTTGCTTGGTTTGCCAAAAAGGGCGTATGCGTTTTTTCCTGAATATATTCAGGAAAAACGCATACGCCCTTTTTGGCCAAGTGCATCATTGTGGACGTTCTGCCTCTTTTCCTATGCTTTAAATGCAATTCCAGTCTACCTCCTGAAATCGGTTTCCTGCAATTCTGCCCCGCTTTCAAGTCCTCTTGGCAGCCTTACTTCAGTATATTTTTGGACGATAGCTGTCATTTATAACTCTGCAGGTTTGTGAATTACAGTGCCCCTGAGCTCCTTTCTTCAAGTCGCTTTCTCGTGAGCTGGCCGCAACCCCGCAGGATGGCTTCAGGCCCTAATCTGGTTCCGGCACGGCACGCTGAGCCTTTGGTTAATTCCTCTTCCTGGTGGGAAATGAGAGTTAAATTTGCCCGTCCAGACACCTCCAGCTAGTCTGTCATTGGTTCTCCCTATTCCTGTTCATCTTCCGCAGAAATTGCAAACTGGGCCAAACAGGAGGTTAAAGGCACTGACTCTCCAAGTCGGGAGAGTGTTAGTAAAGCGTCTGGAATGTTGCACCCGAGTACCAGGGGACGAAAACTGAGACATATTGGAACACGTCTCCCGATCACACGGTTGATCATACTCTGGGTTCCACATGCATGTTTTAGCTGAAGGAAGAATACCTTAAACCTGGAGAGTTGAGACCCGTGGAATGGGTACCATGCAATATGACTTCAAAGGGTCTTCATTTGCTCACCGAACCTCTCCAATCCTATCACTGCTGCGTTTATGCCCCTGTACACACACTTGATTCTCTTTCAGAGACATAGCAATCCATAGGTCTTAAGATACTTCCTAGTCAGGTATACTCTTAGGCATTTAATATGGGGTGTTGAGTCCATTTCGTTGAGCAAGGAGTAGCTCTTGTCTATTCCATATTTGGCTTAAGGAACTTTATCTGTGCTCATTTCAATCTCTGGTTTTATGCAGCACCCCAACTCACCTTTCCCCTTAAGCAAGCATAAGTTGGGTTTCTAAATTTGAGACCCTGTTCTGTTTTGGAATTCAGTTCCTGTGTAGCCAAGTTTACATTCCGTGTATTAGTGATATCTTATGATGTTTCTTTTTCTGTGTGACTCATTTCAGTTAGAATCATCATACCTGAATCCACTCATTATGCTGCTACGGGCCTGATGACATAGATTTCATTGCTGAGTGATACTGCATTGTACGTAAGTACCACAACTTCTTTATCCATTTTTCACTTTCTGCGATATTGAACTTGTACCGTAAACCAGGTTCTTGTAAACAGAGCCGTCCCAACCTTTGGGGTGGCTGTGTCTTTTTGATTTTAATTTCCCTAAGCTATAGGACCATAAGTGGAAGTGCCCTAGGCTCTGTTGCTTTGTTTTTTAGATGTTTCAGGAAACACCATACACTTCTCCCGAGTGGCTGTTGGCAATTTACATCCCACCCATCAGCATAACAAGGCTCCCAGTTCTCCATGGCCTGTCCTGCCTTTCTGGATTTTACACTTTTTTCAGATGGCCCTTTTGACCGGGGGGAAGTGAGACTTCATTGTAGTGCAGATTTCCTTTGCAAGCTTGCTTGGTTGGCCAAAAAGGGCGTATGCGTTTTTTCCTGAATATATTCAGGAAAAAACGCATACGCCCTTTTTGGCCAAGTGCATCATTGTGGACGTTCTGCCTCTTTTCCTATGCTTTAAATGCAATTCCAGTCTACCTCCTGAAATCGGTTTCCTGCAATTCTGCCCCGCTTTCAAGTCCTCTTGGCAGCCTTACTTCAGTATATTTTTGGACGATAGCTGTCATTTATAACTCTGCAGGTTTGTGAATTACAGTGCCCCTGAGCTCCTTTCTTCAACTCGCTTTCTCGTGAGCTGGCCGCAACCCCGCAGGATGGCTTCAGGCCCTAATCTGGTTCCGGCACGGCACGCTGAGCCTTTGGTTAATTCCTCTTCCTGGTGGGAAATGAGAGTTAAATTTGCCCGTCCAGACACCTCCAGCTAGTCTGTCATTGGTTCTCCCTATTCCTGTTCATCTTCCGCAGAAATTGCAAACTGGGCCAAACAGGAGGTTAAAGGCACTGACTCTCCAAGTCGGGAGAGTGTTAGTAAAGCGTCTGGAATGTTGCACCCGAGTACCAGGGGACGAAAACTGAGACATATTGGAACACGTCTCCCGATCACACGGTTGATCATACTCTGGGTTCCACATGCATGTTTTAGCTGAAGGAAGAATCCCTTAAACCTGGAGAGTTGAGACCCGTGGAATGGGTACCATGCAATATGACTTCAAAGGGTCTTCATTTGCTCACCGAACCTCTCCAATCCTATCACTGCTGCGTTTATGCCCCTGTACACACACTTGATTCTCTTTCAGAGACATAGCAATCCATAGGTTTTAAGATACTTCCTAGTCAGGTACACTCTTAGGCATTTAATATGGGGTGTTGAGTCCATTTCGTTGAGCAAGGAGTAGCTCTTGTCTATTCCATATTTGGCTTAAGGAACATTATCTGTGCTCATTTCAATCTCTGGTTTTATGCAGCACCCCAACTCACCTTTCCCCTTAAGCAAGCATAAGTTGGTTTTCTAAATTTGAGACCCTGTTCTGTTTTGTAATTCAGTTCCTGTGTAGCCAAGGTTACATTCCGTGTATTAGTGATATCTTATGATGTTTCTTTTCCTGTGTGACTTATTTCAGTTAGAATCATCGTACCTGAATCCACTCATTATGCTGCTACGGGCCTGATGACATAGATTTCATTGCTGAGTGATACTGCATTGTACGTAAGTACCACAACTTCTTTATCCATTTTTCACTTTCTGCGATATTGAACTTGTACCGTAAACCAGGTTCTTGTAAACAGAGCCGTCCCAACCTTTGGGGTGGCTGTGTCTTTTTTATTTTAATTTCCCTAAGCTATAGGACCATAAGTGGAAGTGCCCTAGGCTCTGTTGCTTTGTTTTTTAGATGTTTCAGGAAACACCATACACCTCTCCGGAGTGGCTGTTGGCAATTTACATCCCGCCCATCAGCATAACAAGGCTCCCAGTTCTCCATGGCCTGTCCTGCCTTTCTGGATTTTACACTTTTTTCAGATGGCCCTTTTGACCGGGGGGAAGTGAGACTTCATTGTAGTGCAGATTTCCTTTGCAAGCTTGCTTGGTTGGCCAAAAAGGGCGTATGCGTTTTTTCCTGAATATATTCAGGAAAAAACGCATACGCCCTTTTTGGCCAAGTGCATCATTGTGGACGTTCTGCCTCTTTTCCTATGCTTTAAATGCAATTCCAGTCTACCTCCTGAAATCGGTTTCCTGCAATTCTGCCCCGCTTTCAAGTCCTCTTGGCAGCCTTACTTCAGTATATTTTTGGACGATAGCTGTCATTTATAACTCTGCAGGTTTGTGAATTACAGTGCCCCTGAGCTCCTTTCTTCAAGTCGCTTTCTCGTGAGCTGGCCGCAACACCGCAGGATGGCTTCAGGCCCTAATCTGGTTCCGGCACGGCACGCTGAGCCTTTGGTTAATTCCTCTTCCTGGTGGGAAATGAGAGTTAAATTTGCCCGTCCAGACACCTCCAGCTAGTCTGTCATTGGTTCTCCCTATTCCTGTTCATCTTCCGCAGAAATTGCAAACTGGGCCAAACAGGAGGTTAAAGGCACTGACTCTCCAAGTCGGGAGAGTGTTAGTAAAGCGTCTGGAATGTTGCACCCGAGTACCAGGGGACGAAAACTGAGACATATTGGAACACGTCTCCCGATCACACGGTTGATCATACTCTGGGTTCCACATGCATGTTTTAGCTGAAGGAAGAATACCTTAAACCTGGAGAGTTGAGACCCGTGGAATGGGTACCATGCAATATGACTTCAAAGGGTCTTCATTTGCTCACCGAACCTCTCCAATCCTATCACTGCTGCGTTTATGCCCCTGTACACACACTTGATTCTCTTTCAGAGACATAGCAATCCATAGGTTTTAAGATACTTCCTAGTCAGGTACACTCTTAGGCATTTAATATGGGGTGTTGAGTCCATTTCGTTGAGCAAGGAGTAGCTCTTGTCTATTCCATATTTGGCTTAAGGAACTTTATCTGTGCTCATTTCAATCTCTGGTTTTATGCAGCACCCCAACTCACCTTTCCCCTTAAGCAAGCATAAGTTGGTTTTCTAAATTTGAGACCCTGTTCTGTTTTGGAATTCAGTTCCTGTGTAGCCAAGGTTACATTCCGTGTATTAGTGATATCTTATGATGTTTCTTTTCCTGTGTGACTTATTTCAGTTAGAATCATCGTACCTGAATCCACTCATTATGCTGCTACGGGCCTGATGACATAGATTTCATTGCTGAGTGATACTGCATTGTACGTAAGTACCACAACTTCTTTATCCATTTTTCACTTTCTGCGATATTGAACTTGTACCGTAAACCAGGTTCTTGTAAACAGAGCCGTCCCAACTTTGGGGTGGCTGTGTCTTTTTTATTTTAATTTCCCTAAGCTATAGGACCATAAGTGGAAGTGCCCTAGGCTCTGTTGCTTTGTTTTTTAGATGTTTCAGGAAACACCATACACCTCTCCGGAGTGGCTGTTGGCAATTTACATCCCGCCCATCAGCATAACAAGGCTCCCAGTTCTCCATGGCCTGTCCTGCCTTTCTGGATTTTACACTTTTTTCAGATGGCCCTTTTGACCGGGGGGAAGTGAGACTTCATTGTAGTGCAGATTTCCTTTGCAAGCTTGCTTGGTTTGCCAAAAAGGGCATATGCGTTTTTTCCTGAATATATTCAGGAAAAACGCATACGCCCTTTTTGGCCAAGTGCATCATTGTGGACGTTCTGCCTCTTTTCCTATGCTTTAAATGCAATTCCAGTCTACCTCCTGAAATCGGTTTCCTGCAATTCTGCCCCGCTTTCAAGTCCTCTTGGCAGCCTTACTTCAGTATATTTTTGGACGATAGCTGTCATTTATAACTCTGCAGGTTTGTGAATTACAGTGCCCCTGAGCTCCTTTCTTCAAGTCGCTTTCTCGTGAGCTGGCCGCAACCCCGCAGGATGGCTTCAGGCCCTAATCTGGTTCCGGCACGGCACGCTGAGCCTTTGGTTAATTCCTCTTCCTGGTGGGAAATGAGAGTTAAATTTGCCCGTCCAGACACCTCCAGCTAGTCTGTCATTGGTTCTGCCTATTCCTGTTCATCTTCCGCAGAAATTGCAAACTGGGCCAAACAGGAGGTTAAAGGCACTGACTCTCCAAGTCGGGAGAGTGTTAGTAAAGCGTCTGGAATGTTGCACCCGAGTACCAGGGGACGAAAACTGAGACATATTGGAACACGTCTCCCGATCACACGGTTGATCATACTCTGGGTTCCACATGCATGTTTTAGCTGAAGGAAGAATACCTTAAACCTGGAGAGTTGAGACCCGTGGAATGGGTACCATGCAATATGACTTCAAAGGGTCTTCATTTGCTCAGCGAACCTCTCCAATCCTATCACTGCTGCGTTTATGCCCCTGTACACACACTTGATTCTCTTTCAGAGACATAGCAATCCATAGGTCTTAAGATACTTCCTAGTCAGGTACACTCTTAGGCATTTAATATGGGGTGTTGAGTCCATTTCGTTGAGCAAGGAGTAGCTCTTGTCTATTCCATATTTGGCTTAAGGAACTTTATCTGTGCTCATTTCAATCTCTGGTTTTATGCAGCACCCCAACTCACCTTTCCCCTTAAGCAAGCATAAGTTGGTTTTCTAAATTTGAGACCCTGTTCTGTTTTGGAATTCAGTTCCTGTGTAGCCAAGGTTACATTCCGTGTATTAGTGATATCTTATGATGTTTCTTTTCCTGTGTGACTTATTTCAGTTAGAATCATCGTACCTGAATCCACTCATTATGCTGCTACGGGCCTGATGACATAGATTTCATTGCTGAGTGATACTGCATTGTACGTAAGTACCACAACTTCTTTATCCATTTTTCACTTTCTGCGATATTGAACTTGTACCGTAAACCAGGTTCTTGTAAACAGAGCCGTCCCAACTTTGGGGTGGCTGTGTCTTTTTTATTTTAATTTCCCTAAGCTATAGGACCATAAGTGGAAGTGCCCTAGGCTCTGTTGCTTTGTTTTTTAGATGTTTCAGGAAACACCATACACCTCTCCGGAGTGGCTGTTGGCAATTTACATCCCGCCCATCAGCATAACAAGGCTCCCAGTTCTCCATGGCCTGTCCTGCCTTTCTGGATTTTACACTTTTTTCAGATGGCCCTTTTGACCGGGGGGAAGTGAGACTTCATTGTAGTGCAGATTTCCTTTGCAAGCTTGCTTGGTTTGCCAAAAAGGGCATATGCGTTTTTTCCTGAATATATTCAGGAAAAACGCATACGCCCTTTTTGGCCAAGTGCATCATTGTGGACGTTCTGCCTCTTTTCCTATGCTTTAAATGCAATTCCAGTCTACCTCCTGAAATCGGTTTCCTGCAATTCTGCCCCGCTTTCAAGTCCTCTTGGCAGCCTTACTTCAGTATATTTTTGGACGATAGCTGTCATTTATAACTCTGCAGGTTTGTGAATTACAGTGCCCCTGAGCTCCTTTCTTCAACTCGCTTTCTCGTGAGCTGGCCGCAACCCCGCAGGATGGCTTCAGGCCCTAATCTGGTTCCGGCACGGCACGCTGAGCCTTTGGTTAATTCCTCTTCCTGGTGGGAAATGAGAGTTAAATTTGCCCGTCCAGACACCTCCAGCTAGTCTGTCATTGGTTCTGCCTATTCCTGTTCATCTTCCGCAGAAATTGCAAACTGGGCCAAACAGGAGGTTAAAGGCACTGACTCTCCAAGTCGGGAGAGTGTTAGTAAAGCGTCTGGAATGTTGCACCCGAGTACCAGGGGACGAAAACTGAGACATATTGGAACACGTCTCCCGATCACACGGTTGATCATACTCTGGGTTCCACATGCATGTTTTAGCTGAAGGAAGAATACCTTAAACCTGGAGAGTTGAGACCCGTGGAATGGGTACCATGCAATATGACTTCAAAGGGTCTTCATTTGCTCAGCGAACCTCTCCAATCCTATCACTGCTGCGTTTATGCCCCTGTACACACACTTGATTCTCTTTCAGAGACATAGCAATCCATAGGTCTTAAGATACTTCCTAGTCAGGTACACTCTTAGGCATTTAATATGGGGTGTTGAGTCCATTTCGTTGAGCAAGGAGTAGCTCTTGTCTATTCCATATTTGGCTTAAGGAACTTTATCTGTGCTCATTTCAATCTCTGGTTTTATGCAGCACCCCAACTCACCTTTCCCCTTAAGCAAGCATAAGTTGGGTTTCTAAATTTGAGACCCTGTTCTGTTTTGGAATTCAGTTCCAGTGTAGCCAAGTTTACATTCCGTGTATTAGTGATATCTTATGATGTTTCTTTTTCTGTGTGACTCATTTCAGTTAGAATCATCATACCTGAATCCACTCATTATGCTGCTACGGGCCTGATGACATAGATTTCATTGCTGAGTGATACTGCATTGTACGTAAGTACCACAACTTCTTTATCCATTTTTCACTTTCTGCGATATTGAACTTGTACCGTAAACCAGGTTCTTGTAAACAGAGCCGTCCCAACCTTTGGGGTGGCTGTGTCTTTTTGATTTTAATTTCCCTAAGCTATAGGACCATAAGTGGAAGTGCCCTAGGCTCTGTTGCTTTGTTTTTTAGATGTTTCAGGAAACACCATACACTTCTCCCGAGTGGCTGTTGGCAATTTACATCCCACCCATCAGCATAACAAGGCTCCCAGTTCTCCATGGCCTGTCCTGCCTTTCTGGATTTTACACTTTTTTCAGATGGCCCTTTTGACCGGGGGGAAGTGAGACTTCATTGTAGTGCAGATTTCCTTTGCAAGCTTGCTTGGTTGGCCAAAAAGGGCGTATGCGTTTTTTCCTGAATATATTCAGGAAAAAAACGCATACGCCCTTTTTGGCCAAGTGCATCATTGTGGACGTTCTGCCTCTTTTCCTATGCTTTAAATGCAATTCCAGTCTACCTCCTGAAATCGGTTTCCTGCAATTCTGCCCCGCTTTCAAGTCCTCTTGGCAGCCTTACTTCAGTATATTTTTGGACGATAGCTGTCATTTATAACTCTGCAGGTTTGTGAATTACAGTGCCCCTGAGCTCCTTTCTTCAACTCGCTTTCTCGTGAGCTGGCCGCAACCCCGCAGGATGGCTTCAGGCCCTAATCTGGTTCCGGAACGGCACGCTGAGCCTTTGGTTAATTCCTCTTCCTGGTGGGAAATGAGAGTTAAATTTGCCCGTCCAGACACCTCCAGCTAGTCTGTCATTGGTTCTCCCTATTCCTGTTCATCTTCCGCAGAAATTGCAAACTGGGCCAAACAGGAGGTTAAAGGCACTGACTCTCCAAGTCGGGAGAGTGTTAGTAAAGCGTCTGGAATGTTGCACCCGAGTACCAGGGGACGAAAACTGAGACATATTGGAACACGTCTCCCGATCACACGGTTGATCATACTCTGGGTTCCACATGCATGTTTTAGCTGAAGGAAGAATACCTTAAACCTGGAGAGTTGAGACCCGTGGAATGGGTACCATGCAATATGACTTCAAAGGGTCTTCATTTGCTCACCGAACCTCTCCAATCCTATCACTGCTGCGTTTATGCCCCTGTACACACACTTGATTCTCTTTCAGAGACATAGCAATCCATAGGTTTTAAGATACTTCCTAGTCAGGTACACTCTTAGGCATTTAATATGGGGTGTTGAGTCCATTTCGTTGAGCAAGGAGTAGCTCTTGTCTATTCCATATTTGGCTTAAGGAACATTATCTGTGCTCATTTCAATCTCTGGTTTTATGCAGCACCCCAACTCACCTTTCCCCTTAAGCAAGCATAAGTTGGTTTTCTAAATTTGAGACCCTGTTCTGTTTTGTAATTCAGTTCCTGTGTAGCCAAGGTTACATTCCGTTTATTAGTGATATCTTATGATGTTTCTTTTCCTGTGTGACTTATTTCAGTTAGAATCATCGTACCTGAATCCACTCATTATGCTGCTACGGGCCTGATGACATAGATTTCATTGCTGAGTGATACTGCATTGTACGTAAGTACCACAACTTCTTTATCCATTTTTCACTTTCTGCGATATTGAACTTGTACCGTAAACCAGGTTCTTGTAAACAGAGCCGTCCCAACCTTTGGGGTGGCTGTGTCTTTTTGATTTTAATTTCCCTAAGCTATAGGACCATAAGTGGAAGTGCCCTAGGCTCTGTTGCTTTGTTTTTTAGATGTTTCAGGAAACACCATACACCTCTCCGGAGTGGCTGTTGGCAATTTACATCCCGCCCATCAGCATAACAAGGCTCCCAGTTCTCCATGGCCTGTCCTGCCTTTCTGGATTTTACACTTTTTTCAGATGGCCCTTTTGACCGGGGGGAAGTGAGACTTCATTGTAGTGCAGATTTCCTTTGCAAGCTTGCTTGGTTGGCCAAAAAGGGCGTATGCGTTTTTTCCTGAATATATTCAGGAAAAAACGCATACGCCCTTTTTGGCCAAGTGCATCATTGTGGACGTTCTGCCTCTTTTCCTATGCTTTCAATGCAATTCCAGTCTACCTCCTGAAATCGGTTTCCTGCAATTCTGCCCCGCTTTCAAGTCCTCTTGGCAGCCTTACTTCAGTATATTTTTGGACGATAGCTGTCATTTATAACTCTGCAGGTTTGTGAATTACAGTGCCCCTGAGCTCCTTTCTTCAACTCGCTTTCTCGTGAGCTGGCCGCAACACCGCAGGATGGCTTCAGGCCCTAATCTGGTTCCGGCACGGCACGCTGAGCCTTTGGTTAATTCCTCTTCCTGGTGGGAAATGAGAGTTAAATTTGCCCGTCCAGACACCTCCAGCTAGTCTGTCATTGGTTCTCCCTATTCCTGTTCATCTTCCGCAGAAATTGCAAACTGGGCCAAACAGGAGGTTAAAGGCACTGACTCTCCAAGTCGGGAGAGTGTTAGTAAAGCGTCTGGAATGTTGCACCCGAGTACCAGGGGACGAAAACTGAGACATATTGGAACACGTCTCCCGATCACACGGTTGATCATACTCTGGGTTCCACATGCATGTTTTAGCTGAAGGAAGAATACCTTAAACCTGGAGAGTTGAGACCCGTGGAATGGGTACCATGCAATATGACTTCAAAGGGTCTTCATTTGCTCACCGAACCTCTCCAATCCTATCACTGCTGCGTTTATGCCCCTGTACACACACTTGATTCTCTTTCAGAGACATAGCAATCCATAGGTTTTAAGATACTTCCTAGTCAGGTACACTCTTAGGCATTTAATATGGGGTGTTGAGTCCATTTCGTTGAGCAAGGAGTAGCTCTTGTCTATTCCATATTTGGCTTAAGGAACTTTATCTGTGCTCATTTCAATCTCTGGTTTTATGCAGCACCCCAACTCACCTTTCCCCTTAAGCAAGCATAAGTTGGTTTTCTAAATTTGAGACCCTGTTCTGTTTTGTAATTCAGTTCCTGTGTAGCCAAGGTTACATTCCGTGTATTAGTGATATCTTATTATGTTTCTTTTCCTGTGTGACTTATTTCAGTTAGAATCATCATACCTGAATCCACTCATTATGCTGCTACGGGCCTGATGACATAGATTTCATTGCTGAGTGATACTGCATTGTACGTAAGTACCACAACTTCTTTATCCATTTTTCACTTTCTGCGATATTGAACTTGTACCGTAAACCAGGTTCTTGTAAACAGAGCCGTCCCAACCTTTGGGGTGGCTGTGTCTTTTTGATTTTAATTTCCCTAAGCTATAGGACCATAAGTGGAAGTGCCCTAGGCTCTGTTGCTTTGTTTTTTAGATGTTTCAGGAAACACCATACACTTCTCCCGAGTGGCTGTTGAAATTGACATCCCACCCATCAGCATAACAAGGCTCCCAGTTCTCCATGGCCTGTCCTGCCTTTCTGGATTTTACACTTTTTTCAGATGGCCCTTTTGACCGGGGGGAAGTGAGACTTCAGTGTAGTGCACATTTCCTTTGCAAGCTTGCTTGGTTGGCCAAAAAGGGCGTATGCGTTTTTTCCTGAATATATTCAGGAAAAAACGCATACGCCCTTTTTGGCCAAGTGCATCATTGTGGACGTTCTGCCTCTTTTCCTATGCTTTAAATGCAATTCCAGTCTACCTCCTGAAATCGGTTTCCTGCAATTCTGCCCCGCTTTCAAGTCCTCTTGGCAGCCTTACTTCAGTATATTTTTGGACGATAGCTGTCATTTATAACTCTGCAGGTTTCTGAATTACAGTGCCCCTGAGCTCCTTTCTTCAACTCGCTTTCTCGTGAGCTGGCCGCAACACCGCAGGATTGCTTCAGGCCCTAATCTGGTTCCGGCACGGCATGCTGAGCCTTTGGTTAATTCCTCTTCCTGGTGCGAAATGAGAGTTAAATTTGCCCGTCCAGACACCTCCAGCTAGTCTGTCATTGGTTCTCCCTATTCCTGTTCATCTTCCGCAGAAATTGCAAACTGGGCCAAACAGGAGGTTAAAGGCACTGACTCTCCAAGTCGGGAGAGTGTTAGTAAAGCGTCTGGAATGTTGCACCCGAGTACCAGGGGACGAAAACTGAGACATATTGGAACACGTCTCCCGATCACACGGTTGATCATACTCTGGGTTCCACATGCATGTTTTAGCTGAAGGAAGAATACCTTAAACCTGGAGAGTTGAGACCCGTGGAATGGGTACCATGCAATATGACTTCAAAGGGTCTTCATTTGCTCACCGAATCTCTCCAATCCTATCACTGCTGCATTTATGCCCCTGTATACACGCTTGATTCTCTTTCGGAGACATAGCAATCCATAGGTTTTAAGATACTTCCTAGTCAGGTACACTCTTAGGCATTTAATATGGGGTGTTGAGTCCATTTCGTTGAGCAAGGAGTAGCTCTTGTCTATTCCATATTTGGCTTAAGGAACTTTATCTGTGCTCAATTCCATCTCTGGTTTTATGCAGCACGCCAACTCACCTTTCCCCTTAAGCAAGCATAAGTTGGTTTTCTAAATTTGAGACCCTGTTCTGTATTGTAATTCAGTTCCTATGTAGCCAAGTTTACATTCCGTGTATTAGTGATATCTTATGATGTTTCTTTTTCTGTGTGACTTATTTCAGTTAGAATCATCATACCTGAATCCACTTATTATGCTGCTACGGGCCTGATGACATAGATTTCATTGCTGAGTGATATTGCATTGTACGTAAGTACCACAACTTCTTTATCCATTTTTCACTTTCTGAGATATTGAACTTGTACCGTAAACCAGGTTCTTGTAAACAGAGCCGTCCCAACTTTGGGGTGGCTGTGTCTTTTTTATTTTAATTTCCCTAAGCTATAGGACCATAAGTGGAAGTGCCCTAGGCTCTGTTGCTTTGTTTTTTAGATGTTTCAGGAAACACCATACACCTCTCCCGAGTGGCTGTTGGCAATTTACATCCCGCCCATCAGCATAACAAGGCTCCCAGTTCTCCATGGCCTGTCCTGCCTTTCTGGATTTTACACTTTTTTCAGATGGCCCTTTTGACCGGGGGGAAGTGAGACTTCATTGTAGTGCAGATTTCCTTTGCAAGCTTGCTTGGTTTGCCAAAAAGGGCATATGCGTTTTTTCCTGAATATATTCAGGAAAAACGCATACGCCCTTTTTGGCCAAGTGCATCATTGTGGACGTTCTGCCTCTTTTCCTATGCTTTAAATGCAATTCCAGTCTACCTCCTGAAATCGGTTTCCTGCAATTCTGCCCCGCTTTCAAGTCCTCTTGGCAGCCTTACTTCAGTATATTTTTGGACGATAGCTGTCATTTATAACTCTGCAGGTTTGTGAATTACAGTGCCCCTGAGCTCCTTTCTTCAAGTCGCTTTCTCGTGAGCTGGCCGCAACCCCGCAGGATGGCTTCAGGCCCTAATCTGGTTCCGGCACGGCACGCTGAGCCTTTGGTTAATTCCTCTTCCTGGTGGGAAATGAGAGTTAAATTTGCCCGTCCAGACACCTCCAGCTAGTCTGTCATTGGTTCTGCCTATTCCTGTTCATCTTCCGCAGAAATTGCAAACTGGGCCAAACAGGAGGTTAAAGGCACTGACTCTCCAAGTCGGGAGAGTGTTAGTAAAGCGTCTGGAATGTTGCACCCGAGTACCAGGGGACGAAAACTGAGACATATTGGAACACGTCTCCCGATCACACGGTTGATCATACTCTGGGTTCCACATGCATGTTTTAGCTGAAGGAAGAATACCTTAAACCTGGAGAGTTGAGACCCGTGGAATGGGTACCATGCAATATGACTTCAAAGGGTCTTCATTTGCTCACCGAACCTCTCCAATCCTATCACTGCTGCGTTTATGCCCCTGTACACACACTTGATTCTCTTTCAGAGACATAGCAATCCATAGGTCTTAAGATACTTCCTAGTCAGGTACACTCTTAGGCATTTAATATGGGGTGTTGAGTCCATTTCGTTGAGCAAGGAGTAGCTCTTGTCTATTCCATATTTGGCTTAAGGAACTTTATCTGTGCTCATTTCAATCTCTGGTTTTATGCAGCACCCCAACTCACCTTTCCCCTTAAGCAAGCATAAGTTGGGTTTCTAAATTTGAGACCCTGTTCTGTTTTGGAATTCAGTTCCAGTGTAGCCAAGTTTACATTCCGTGTATTAGTGATATCTTATGATGTTTCTTTTTCTGTGTGACTCATTTCAGTTAGAATCATCATACCTGAATCCACTCATTATGCTGCTACGGGCCTGATGACATAGATTTCATTGCTGAGTGATACTGCATTGTACGTAAGTACCACAACTTCTTTATCCATTTTTCACTTTCTGCGATATTGAACTTGTACCGTAAACCAGGGTCTTGTAAACAGAGCCGTCCCAACCTTTGGGGTGGCTGTGTCTTTTTTATTTTAATTTCCCTAAGCTATAGGACCATAAGTGGAAGTGCCCTAGGCTCTGTTGCTTTGTTTTTTAGATGTTTCAGGAAACACCATACACTTCTCCCGAGTGGCTGTTGGCAATTTACATCCCACCCATCAGCATAACAAGGCTCCCAGTTCTCCATGGCCTGTCCTGCCTTTCTGGATTTTACACTTTTTTCAGATGGCCCTTTTGACCGGGGGGAAGTGAGACTTCATTGTAGTGCAGATTTCCTTTGCAAGCTTGCTTGGTTGGCCAAAAAGGGCGTATGCGTTTTTTCCTGAATATATTCAGGAAAAAACGCATACGCCCTTTTTGGCCAAGTGCATCATTGTGGACGTTCTGCCTCTTTTCCTATGCTTTAAATGCAATTCCAGTCTACCTCCTGAAATCGGTTTCCTGCAATTCTGCCCCGCTTTCAAGTCCTCTTGGCAGCCTTACTTCAGTATATTTTTGGACGATAGCTGTCATTTATAACTCTGCAGGTTTGTGAATTACAGTGCCCCTGAGCTCCTTTCTTCAAGTCGCTTTCTCGTGAGCTGGCCGCAACACCGCAGGATGGCTTCAGGCCCTAATCTGGTTCCGGCACGGCACGCTGAGCCTTTGGTTAATTCCTCTTCCTGGTGGGAAATGAGAGTTAAATTTGCCCGTCCAGACACCTCCAGCTAGTCTGTCATTGGTTCTCCCTATTCCTGTTCATCTTCCGCAGAAATTGCAAACTGGGCCAAACAGGAGGTTAAAGGCACTGACTCTCCAAGTCGGGAGAGTGTTAGTAAAGCGTCTGGAATGTTGCACCCGAGTACCAGGGGACGAAAACTGACACATATTGGAACACGTCTCCCGATCACACGGTTGATCATACTCTGGGTTCCACATGCATGTTTTAGCTGAAGGAAGAATACCTTAAACCTGGAGAGTTGAGACCCGTGGAATGGGTACCATGCAATATGACTTCAAAGGGTCTTCATTTGCTCACTGAACCTCTCCAGTCCTATCACTGCTGCGTTTATGCCCCTGCACACACGCTTGATTCTCTTTCGGAGACATAGCAATCCATAGGTTTTAAGATACTTCCTAGTCAGGTATATTCTTAGGTGTTTAATATGGGGTGTTGAATCCATTTCGTTGAGCAAGGAGTAGCTCTTGTCTATTCCATATTTGGCTTAAGGAACTTTATCTGTGCTCATTTCAATCTCTGGTTTTATGCAGCACCCCAACTCACCTTTCCCCTTAAGCAAGCATAAGTTGGGTTTCTAAATTTGAGACCCTGTTCTGTTTTGGAATTCAGTTCCTGTGTAGCCAAGTTTACATTCCGTGTATTAGTGATATCTTATGATGTTTATTTTTCTGTGTGACTTATTTCAGTTAGAATCATCATACCTGAATCCACTCATTATGCTGCTACGGGCCTGATGACATAGATGTCCTTGCTGAGTGCTATTGCATTGTACGTAAGTACCACCACTTCTTTATCCATTTTTCACTTTCTGCGATATTGAACTTGTACCGTAAACCAGGTTCTTGTAAACAGAGCCGTCCCAACCTTTGGGGTGGCTGTGTCTTTTGATTTTAATTTCCCTAAGCTATAGGACCATAAGTGGAAGTGCCCTAGGCTCTGTTGCTTTGTTTTTTAGATGTTTCAGGAAACACCATACACTTCTCCCGAGTGGCTGTTGGCAATTTTCATCCCGCCCATCAGCATAACAAGGCTCCCAGTTCTCCATGGCCTGTCCTGCCTTTCTGGATTTTACACTTTTTTCAGATGGCCCTTTTGACCGGGGGGAAGTGAGACTTCATTGTAGTGCAGATTTCCTTTGCAAGCTTGCTTGGTTGGCCAAAAAGGGCGTATGCGTTTTTTCCTGAGGAAAAAACGCATACGCCCTTTTTGGCCAAGTGCATCATTGTGGACGTTCTGCCTCTTTTCCTATGCTTTAAATGCAATTCCAGTCTACCTCCTGAAATCGGTTTCCTGCAATTCTGCCCCGCTTTCAAGTCCTCTTGGCAGCCTTACTTCAGTATATTTTTGGACGATAGCTGTCATTTATAACTCTGCAGGTTTGTGAATTACAGTGCCCCTGAGCTCCTTTCTTCAACTCGCTTTCTCGTGAGCTGGCCGCAACACCGCAGGATGGCTTCAGGCCCTAATCTGGTTCCGGCACGGCACGCTGAGCCTTTGGTTAATTCCTCTTCCTGGTGGGAAATGAGAGTTAAATTTGCCCGTCCAGACACCTCCAGCTAGTCTCTCATTGGTTCTCCCTATTCCTGTTCATCTTCCGCAGAAATTGCAAACTGGGCCAAACAGGAGTTTAAAGGCACTGACTCTCCAAGTCGGGAGAGTGTTAGTAAAGCGTCTGGAATGTTGCACCCGAGTACCAGGGGACGAAAACTGAGACATATTGGAACACGTCTCCCGATCACATGGTTGATCATACTCTGGTTTCCACATGCATGTTTTAGCTGAAGGAAGAATACCTTAAACCTGGAGAGTTGAGACCCGTGGAATGGGTACCATGCAATATGACTTCAAAGGGTCTTTATTTGCTCACCGAACTTCTCCAATCCTATCACTGCTGCGTTTATGCCCCTGTACACACGCTTGATTCTCTTTCGGAGACATAGCAATCCATAGGTTTTAAGATACTTCCTAGTCAGGTACACTCTTAGGCATTTAATATGGGGTGTTGAGTCCATTTCGTTGAGCAAGGAGTAGCTCTTGTCTATTCCATATTTGGCTTAAGGAACTTTATCTGTGCTCAATTCAATCTCTGGTTTTATGCAGCACCCCAACTCACCTTTCCCCTTAAGCAAGCATAAGTTGGTTTTCTAAATTTGAGACACTGTTCTGTATTGTAATTCAGTTCCTATGTAGCCAAGTTTATATTCCGTGTATTA
Source organism: Lagenorhynchus albirostris (assembly GCF_949774975.1). Lineage (NCBI taxonomy): Eukaryota > Metazoa > Chordata > Mammalia > Artiodactyla > Delphinidae > Lagenorhynchus > Lagenorhynchus albirostris. Next base: position 732,495 of record NW_026783354.1, read on the forward strand.
GTGATATCTTATGATGTTTCTTTTTCTGTGTGACTTATTTCAGTTAGAATCATCGTACCTGAATCCACTTATTATGCTGCTACGGGCCTGATGACATAGATTTCATTGCTGAGTGATATTGCATTGTACGTAAGTACCACAACTTCTTTATCCATTTTTCACTTTCTGCGATATTGAACTTGTACCGTAAACCAGGTTCTTGTAAACAGAGCCGTCCCAACCTTTGGGGTGGCTGTGTCTTTTGATTTTAATTTCCCTAAGCTATAGGACCATAAGTGGAAGTGCCCTAGGCTCTGTTGCTTTGTTTTTTAGATGTTTCAGGAAACACCATACACTTCTCCCGAGTGGCTGTTGGCAATTGACATCCCGTCCATCAGCATAACAAGGCTCCCAGTTCTCCATGGCCTGTCCTGCCTTTCTGGATTTCACACTTTTTTCAGATGGCCCTTTTGACCGGGGGGAAGTGAGACTTCATTGTAGTGCAGATTTCCTTTGCAAGCTTGCTTGGTTGGCCAAAAAGGGCGTATGCGTTTTTTCCTGAATATATTTAGGAAAAAACGCATACGCCCTTTTTGGCCAAGTGCATCATTGTGGACGTTCTGCCTCTTTTCCTATGCTTTAAATGCAATTCCAGTCTACCTCCTGAAATCGGTTTCCTGCAATTCTGCCCCGCTTTCAAGTCCTCTTGGCAGCCTTACTTCAGTATATTTTTGGACGATAGCTGTCATTTATAACTCTGCAGGTTTGTGAATTACAGTGCCCCTGAGCTCCTTTCTTCAACTCGCTTTCTCGTGAGCTGGCCGCAACACCGAAGGATTGCTTCAAGCCCTAATCTGGTTCCGGCACGGCACGCTGAGCCTTTGGTTAATTCCTCTTCCTGGTGCGAAATGAGAATTAAATTTGCCCATCCAGACACCTCCATCTAGTCTGTCATTGGTTCTCCCTATTCCTGTTCATCTTCCACAGAAATTGCAAACTGGGCCAAACAGGAGGTTAAAGGCACTGACTCTCCATGTCGGGAGAGTGTTAGTAAAGCATCTGGAATGTTGCACCCGAGTACCAGGGGACGAAAACTGAGACATATTGGAACACATCTCCCGATCACATGGTTGATCATACTCTGGGTTCCACATGCATGTTTTAGCTGAAGGAAGAATACCTTAAACCTGGAGAGTTGAGACCCGTGGAATGGGTAACATGCAATATGATTTCAAAGGGTCTTCATTTGCTCACTGAACCTCTCCAGTCCTACCACTGCTGCGTTTATGCCCCTGCACACACGCTTGATTCTCTTTCGGAGACATAGCAATCCATAGGTTTTAAGATACTTCCTAGTCAGGTATATTCTTAGGTGTTTAATATGGGGTGTTGAATCCATTTCGTTGAGCAAGGAGTAGCTCTTGTCTATTCCATATTTGGCTTAAGGAACTTTATCTGTGCTCATTTCAATCTCTGGTTTTATGCAGCACCCCAACTCACCTTTCCCCTTAAGCAAGCATAAGTTGGGTTTCTAAATTTGAGACCCTGTTCTGTTTTGGAATTCAGTTCCTGTGTAGCCAAGTTTACATTCCGTGTATTAGTGATATCTTATGATGTTTCTTTTTCTGTGTGACTTATTTCAGTTAGAATCATCATACCTGAATCCACTCATTATGCTGCTACGGGCCTGATGACATAGATATCCTTGCTGAGTGATATTGCATTGTACGTAAGTACCACCACTTCTTTATCCATTTTTCACTTTCTGCGATATTGAACTTGTACCGTAAACCAGGTTCTTGTAAACAGAGCCGTCCCAACCTTTGGGGTGGCTGTGTCTTTTGATTTTAATTTCCCTAAGCTATAGGACCATAAGTGGAAGTGCCCTAGGCTCTGTTGCTTTGTTTTTTAGATGTTTCAGGAAACACCATACACTTCTCCCGAGTGGCTGTTGGCAATTTTCATCCCGCCCATCAGCATAACAAGGCTCCCAGTTCTCCATGGCCTGTCCTGCCTTTCTGGATTTTACACTTTTTTCAGATGGCCCTTTTGACCGGGGGGAAGTGAGACTTCATTGTAGTGCAGATTTCCTTTGCAAGCTTGCTTGGTTGGCCAAAAAGGGCGTATGCGTTTTTTCCTGAGGAAAAAACGCATACGCCCTTTTTGGCCAAGTGCATCATTGTGGACGTTCTGCCTCTTTTCCTATGCTTTAAATGCAATTCCAGTCTACCTCCTGAAATCGGTTTCCTGCAATTCTGCCCCGCTTTCAAGTCCTCTTGGCAGCCTTACTTCAGTATATTTTTGGACGATAGCTGTCATTTATAACTCTGCAGGTTTGTGAATTACAGTGCCCCTGAGCTCCTTTCTTCAACTCGCTTTCTCGTGAGCTGGCCGCAACACCGCAGGATGGCTTCAGGCCCTAATCTGGTTCCGGCACGGCACGCTGAGCCTTTGGTTAATTCCTCTTCCTGGTGGGAAATGAGAGTTAAATTTGCCCGTCCAGACACCTCCAGCTAGTCTGTCATTGGTTCTCCCTATTCCTGTTCATCTTCCGCAGAAATTGCAAACTGGGCCAAACAGGAGGTTAAAGGCACTGACTCTCCAAGTCGGGAGAGTGTTAGTAAAGCGTCTGGAATGTTGCACCCGAGTACCAGGGGACGAAAACTGAGACATATTGGAACACATCTCCCGATCACACGGTTGATCATACTCTGGTTTCCACATGCATGTTTTAGCTGAAGGAAGAATACCTTAAACCTGGAGAGTTGAGACCCGTGGAATGGGTACCATGCAATATGACTTCAAAGGGTCTTTATTTGCTCACCGAACTTCTCCAATCCTATCACTGCTGCATTTATGCCCCTGTACACACGCTTGATTCTCTTTCGGAGACATAGCAATCCATAGGTTTTAAGATACTTCCTAGTCAGGTACACTCTTAGGCATTTAATATGGGGTGTTGAGTCCATTTCGTTGAGCAAGGAGTAGCTCTTGTCTATTCCATATTTGGCTTAAGGAACTTTATCTGTGCTCAATTCAATCTCTGGTTTTATGCAGCACCCCAACTCACCTTTCCCCTTAAGCAAGCATAAGTTGGTTTTCTAAATTTGAGACACTGTTCTGTATTGTAATTCAGTTCCTATGTAGCCAAGTTTACATTCCGTGTATTAGTGATATCTTATGATGTTTCTTTTTCTGTGTGACTTATTTCAGTTAGAATCATCGTACCTGAATCCACTTATTATGCTGCTACGGGCCTGATGACATAGATTTCATTGCTGAGTGATATTGCATTGTACGTAAGTACCACAACTTCTTTATCCATTTTTCACTTTCTGCGATATTGAACTTGTACCGTAAACCAGGTTCTTGTAAACAGAGCCGTCCCAACCTTTGGGGTGGCTGTGTCTTTTGATTTTAATTTCCCTAAGCTATAGGACCATAAGTGGAAGTGCCCTAGGCTCTGTTGCTTTGTTTTTTAGATGTTTCAGGAAACACCATACACTTCTCCCGAGTGGCTGTTGGCAATTTACATCCCGCCCATCAGCATAACAAGGCTCCCAGTTCTCCATGGCCTGTCCTGCCTTTCTGGATTTCACACTTTTTTCAGATGGCCCTTTTGACCAGGTGGAAGTGAGACTTCATTGTAGTGCAGATTTCCTTTGCAAGCTTGCTTGGTTGGCCAAAAAGGGCGTATGCGTTTTTTCCTGAATATATTTAGGAAAAAACGCATACGCGCTTTTTGGCCAAGTGCATCATTGTGGACGTTCTGCCTCTTTTCCTATGCTTTAAATGCAATTCCAGTCTACCTCCTGAAATCGGTTTCCTGCAATTCTGCCCCGCTTTCAAGTCCTCTTGGCAGCCTTACTTCAGTATATTTTTGGACGATAGCTGTCATTTATAACTCTGCAGGTTTGTGAATTACAGTGCCCCTGAGCTCCTTTCTTCAACTCGCTTTATGTGAGCTGGCCGCAACACCGCAGGATGGCTTCAGGCCCTAATCTGGTTCCGGCACGGCACGCTGAGCCTTTGGTTAATTCCTCTTCCTGGTGGGAAATGAGAGTTAAATTTGCCCGTCCAGACACCTCCAGCTAGTCTGTCATTGGTTCTCCCTATTCCTGTACATCTTCCGCAGAAATTGCAAACTGGGCCAAACAGGAGGTTAACGGCGCTGACTCTCCAAGTCGGGAGAGTGTTAGTAAAGCGTCTGGAATGTTGCACCCGAGTACCAGGGGACGAAAACTGAGACATATTGGAACACGTCTCCCGATCACACGGTTGATCATACTCTGGGTTCCACATGCATGTTTTAGCTGAAGGAAGAATACCTTAAACCTGGAGAGTTGAGACCCGTGGAATGGGTACCATGCAATATGACTTCAAAGGGTCTTCATTTGCTCACCGAACTTCTCCAATCCTATCACTGCTGCGTTTATGCGCCTGTACACACGCTTGATTCTCTTTCGGAGACATAGCAATCCATAGGTTTTAAGATACTTCCTAGTCAGGTACACTCTTAGGCGTTTAATATGGGGTGTTGAGTCCATTTCGTTGAGCAAGGAGTAGCTCTTGTCTATTCCATATTTGGCTTAAGGAACTTTATCTGTGCTCAATTCAATCTCTGGTTTTATGCAGCACCCCAACTCACCTTTCCCCTTAAGCAAGCATAAGTTGGTTTTCTAAATTTGAGACCCTGTTCTGTATTGTAATTCAGTTCCTATGTAGCCAAGTTTACATTCCGTGTATTAGTGATATCTTATGATGTTTCTTTTTCTGTGTGACTTATTTCAGTTAGAATCATCATACCTGAATCCACTTATTATGCTGCTACGGGCCTGATGACGTAGATTTCATTGCTGAGTGATATTGCATTGTACGTAAGTACCACAACTTCTTTATCCATTTTTCACTTTCTGAGATATTGAACTTGTACCGTAAACCAGGTTCTTGTAAACAGAGCCGTCCCAACCTTTGGGGTGGCTGTGTCTTTTGATTTTAATTTCCCTAAGCTATAGGACCATAAGTGGAAGTGCCCTAGGCTCTGTTGCTTTGTTTTTTAGATGTTTCAGGAAACACCATACACTTCTCCCGAGTGGCTGTTGGCAATTTACATCCCGCCCATCAGCATAACAAGGCTCCCAGTTCTCCATGGCCTGTCCTGCCTTTCTGGATTTCACACTTTTTTCAGATGGCCCTTTTGACCGGGGGGAAGTGAGACTTCATTGTAGTGCAGATTTCCTTTGCAAGCTTGCTTGGTTGGCCAAAAAGGGCGTATGCGTTTTTTCCTGAATATATTTAGGAAAAAACGCATACGCCCTTTTTGGCCAAGTGCATCATTGTGGACGTTCTGCCTCTTTTCCTATGCTTTCAATGCAATTCCAGTCTACCTCCTGAAATCGGTTTCCTGCAATTCTGCCCCGCTTTCAAGTCCTCTTGGCAGCCTTACTTCAGTATATTTTTGGACGATAGCTGTCATTTATAACTCTGCAGGTTTGTGAATTACAGTGCCCCTGAGCTCCTTTCTTCAACTCGCTTTCTCGTGAGCTGGCCGCAACACCGCAGGATTGCTTCAGGCCCTAATCTGGTTCCGGCACGGCAAGCTGAGCCTTTGGTTAATTCCTCTTCCTGGTGCGAAATGAGAGTTAAATTTGCCCGTCCAGACACCTCCAGCTAGTCTCTCATTGGTTCTCCCTATTCCTGTTCATCTTCCGCAGAAATTGCAAACTGGGCCAAACAGGAGGTTAAAGGCACTGACTCTCCAAGTCGGGAGAGTGTTAGTAAAGCGTCTGGAATGTTGCACCCGAGTACCAGGGGACGAAAACTGAGACATATTGGAACACGTCTCCTGATCACACGGTTGATCATACTCTGGGTTCCACATGCATGTTTTAGCTGAAGGAAGAATACCTTAAACCTGGAGAGTTGAGACCCGTGGAATGGGTACCATGCAATATGACTTCAAAGGGTCTTCATTTGCTCACCGAACTTCTCCAATCCTATCACTGCTGCATTTATGCCCCTGTACACACGCTTGATTCTCTTTCGGAGACATAGCAATCCATAGGTTTTAAGATACTTCCTAGTCAGGTACACTCTTAGGCATTTAATATGGGGTGTTGAGTCCATTTCGTTGAGCAAGGAGTAGCTCTTGTTTATTCCATATTTGGCTTAAGGAACTTTATCTGTGCTCAATTCAATCTCTGGTTTTATGCAGCACCCCAACTCACCTTTCCCCTTAAGCAAGCATAAGTTGGTTTTCTAAATTTGAGACCCTGTTCTGTATTGTAATTCAGTTGCTATGTAGCCAAGTTTACATTCGGTGTATTAGTGATATCTTATGATGTTTCTTTTTCTGTGTGACTTATTTCAGTTAGAATCATCGTACCTGAATCCACTTATTATGCTGCTACGGGCCTGATGACATAGATTTCCTTGCTGAGTGATATTGCATTGTACGTAAGTACCACAACTTCTTTATCCATTTTTCACTTTCTGCGATATTGAACTTGTACCGTAAACCAGGTTCTTGTAAACAGAGCCGTCCCAACCTTTGGGGTGGCTGTGTCTTTTGATTTTAATTTCCCTAAGCTATAGGACCATAAGTGGAAGTGCCCTAGGCTCTGTTGCTTTGTTTTTTAGATGTTTCAGGAAACACCATACACTTCTCCCGAGTGGCTGTTGGCAATTTACATCCCGCCCATCAGCATAACAAGGCTCCCAGTTCTCCATGGCCTGTCCTGCCTTTCTGGATTTCACACTTTTTTCAGATGGCCCTTTTGACCGGGGGGAAGTGAGACTTCATTGTAGTGCAGATTTCCTTTGCAAGCTTGCTTGGTTGGCCAAAAAGGGAGTATGCGTTTTTTCCTGAATATATTTAGGAAAAAACGCATACGCCCTTTTTGGCCAAGTGCATCATTGTGGACGTTCTGCCTCTTTTCCTATGCTTTAAATGCAATTCCAGTCTACCTCCTGAAATCGGTTTCCTGCAATTCTGCCCCGCTTTCAAGTCCTCTTGGCAGCCTTACTTCAGTATATTTTTGGACGATAGCTGTCATTTATAACTCTGCAGGTTTGTGAATTACAGTGCCCCTGAGCTCCTTTCTTCAACTCGCTTTCTCGTGAGCTGGCCGCAACACCGCAGGATTGCTTCAAGCCCTAATCTGGTTCCGGCACGGCACGCTGAGCCTTTGGTTAATTCCTCTTCCTGGTGCGAAATGAGAATTAAATTTGCCCATCCAGACACCTCCAGCTAGTCTGTCATTGGTTCTCCCTATTCCTGTTCATCTTCCGCAGAAATTGCAAACTGGGCCAAACAGGAGGTTAAAGGCACTGACTCTCCAAGTCGGGAGAGTGTTAGTAAAGCATCTGGAATGTTGCACCCGAGTACCAAGGGACGAAAACTGAGACATATTGGAACACATCTCCCGATCACATGGTTGATCATACTCTGGGTTCCACATGCATGTTTTAGCTGAAGGAAGAATACCTTAAACCTGGAGAATTGAGACCCGTGGAATGGGTAACATGCAATATGATTTCAAAGGGTCTTCATTTGCTCACCGAACCTCTCCAGTCCTATCACTGCTGCGTTTATGCCCCTGCACACACGCTTGATTCTCTTTCGGAGACATAGCAATCCATAGGTTTTAAGATACTTCCTAGTCAGGTATATTCTTAGGTGTTTAATATGGGGTGTTGAATCCATTTCGTTGAGCAAGGAGTAGCTCTTGTCTATTCCATATTTGGCTTAAGGAACTTTATCTGTGCTCATTTCAATCTCTGGTTTTATGCAGCACCCCAACTCACCTTTCCCCTTAAGCAAGCATAAGTTGGGTTTCTAAATTTGAGACCCTGTTCTGTTTTGGAATTCAGTTCCTGTGTAGCCAAGTTTACATTCCGTGTATTAGTGATATCTTATGATGTTTCTTTTCCTGTGTGACTTATTTCAGTTAGAATCATCGTACCTGAATCCACTCATTATGCTGCTACGGGCCTGATGACATAGATTTCATTGCTGAGTGATATTGCATTGTACGTAAGTACCACAACTTCTTTATCCATTTTTGACTTTCTGAGATATTGAACTTGTACCGTAAACCAGGTTCTTGTAAACAGAGCCGTCCCAACCTTTGGGGTGGCTGTGTCTTTTGATTTTAATTTCCCTAAGCTATAGGACCATAAGTGGAAGTGCCCTAGGCTCTGTTGCTTTGTTTTTTAGATGTTTCAGGAAACACCATACACTTCTCCCCAGTGGCTGTTGGCAATTTACATCCCGCCCATCAGCATAACAAGGCTCCCAGTTCTCCATGGCCTGTCCTGCCTTTCTGGATTTCACACTTTTTTCAGATGGCCCTTTTGACCGGGGGGAAGTGAGACTTCATTGTAGTGCAGATTTCCTTTGCAAGCTTGCTTGGTTGGCCAAAAAGGGAGTATGCGTTTTTTCCTGAATATATTTAGGAAAAAACGCATACGCCCTTTTTGGCCAAGTGCATCATTGTGGACGTTCTGCCTCTTTTCCTATGCTTTCAATGCAATTCCAGTCTACCTCCTGAAATCGGTTTCCTGCAATTCTGCCCCGCTTTCAAGTCCTCTTGGCAGCCTTACTTCAGTATATTTTTGGACGATAGCTGTCATTTATAACTCTGCAGGTTTGTGAATTACAGTGCCCCTGAGCTCCTTTCTTCAACTCGCTTTCTCGTGAGCTGGCCGCAACACCGCAGGATTGCTTCAAGCCCTAATCTGGTTCCGGCACGGCACGCTGAGCCTTTGGTTAATTCCTCTTCCTGGTGCGAAATGAGAATTAAATTTGCCCATCCAGACACCTCCAGCTAGTCTGTCATTGGTTCTCCCTATTCCTGTTCATCTTCCGCAGAAATTGCAAACTGGGCCAAACAGGAGGTTAAAGGCACTGACTCTCCAAGTCGGGAGAGTGTTAGTAAAGCATCTGGAATGTTGCACCCGAGTACCAAGGGACGAAAACTGAGACATATTGGAACACATCTCCCGATCACATGGTTGATCATACTCTGGGTTCCACATGCATGTTTTAGCTGAAGGAAGAATACCTTAAACCTGGAGAATTGAGACCCGTGGAATGGGTAACATGCAATATGATTTCAAAGGGTCTTCATTTGCTCACCGAACCTCTCCAGTCCTATCACTGCTGCGTTTATGCCCCTGCACACACGCTTGATTCTCTTTCGGAGACATAGCAATCCATAGGTTTTAAGATACTTCCTAGTCAGGTATATTCTTAGGTGTTTAATATGGGGTGTTGAATCCATTTCGTTGAGCAAGGAGTAGCTCTTGTCTATTCCATATTTGGCTTAAGGAACTTTATCTGTGCTCATTTCAATCTCTGGTTTTATGCAGCACCCCAACTCACCTTTCCCCTTAAGCAAGCATAAGTTGGGTTTCTAAATTTGAGACCCTGTTCTGTTTTGGAATTCAGTTCCTGTGTAGCCAAGTTTACATTCCGTGTATTAGTGATATCTTATGATGTTTGTTTTTCTGTGTGACTTATTTCAGTTAGAATCATCATACCTGAATCCACTCATTATGCTGCTACGGGCCTGATGACATAGATTTCCTTGCTGAGTGATATTGCATTGTACGTAAGTACCACAACTTCTTTATCCATTTTTGACTTTCTGAGATATTGAACTTGTACCGTAAACCAGGTTCTTGTAAACAGAGCCGTCCCAACCTTTGGGGTGGCTGTGTCTTTTGATTTTAATTTCCCTAAGCTATAGGACCATAAGTGGAAGTGCCCTAGGCTCTGTTGCTTTGTTTTTTAGATGTTTCAGGAAACACCATACACTTCTCCCGAGTGGCTGTTGGCAATTTTCATCCCGCCCATCAGCATAACAAGGCTCCCAGTTCTCCATGGCCTGTCTTGCCTTTCTGGATTTTACACTTTTTTCAGATGGCCCTTTTGACCGGGGGGAAGTGAGACTTCATTGTAGTGCAGATTTCCTTTGCAAGCTTGCTTGGTTGGCCAAAAAGGGCGTATGCGTTTTTTCCTGAGGAAAAAGCGCATACGCCCTTTTTGGCCAAGTGCATCATTGTGGACGTTCTGCCTCTTTTCCTATGCTTTAAATGCAATTCCAGTCTACCTCCTGAAATCGGTTTCCTGCAATTCTGCCCCGCTTTCAAGTCCTCTTGGCAGCCTTACTTCAGTATATTTTTGGACGATAGCTGTCATTTATAACTCTGCAGGTTTGTGAATTACAGTGCCCCTGAGCTCCTTTCTTCAACTCGCTTTCTCGTGAGCTGGCCGCAACCCCGCAGGATGGCTTCAGGCCCTAATCTGGTTCCGGCACGGCACGCTGAGCCTTTGGTTAATTCCTCTTCCTGGTGGGAAATGAGAGTTAAATTTGCCCGTCCAGACACCTCCAGCTAGTCTCTCATTGGTTCTCCCTATTCCTGTTCATCTTCCGCAGAAATTGCAAACTGGGCCAAACAGGAGGTTAAAGGCGTTGACTCTCCAAGTCGGGAGAGTGTTAGTAAAGCGTCTGGAATGTTGCACCCGAGTACCAGGGGACGAAAACTGAGACATATTGGAACACGTCTCCCGATCACACGGTTGATCATACTCTGGGTTCCACATGCATGTTTTAGCTGAAGGAAGAATACCTTAAACCTGGAGAGTTGAGACCCGTGGAATGGGTACCATGCAATATGACTTCAAAGGGTCTTCATTTGCTCACCGAACTTCTCCAATCCTATCACTGCTGCATTTATGCCCCTGTACACACGCTTGATTCTCTTTCGGAGACATAGCAATCCATAGGTTTTAAGATACTTCCTAGTCAGGTACACTCTTAGGCATTTAATATGGGGTGTTGAGTCCATTTCGTTGAGCAAGGAGTAGCTCTTGTCTATTCCATATTTGGCTTAAGGAACTTTATCTGTGCTCAATTCAATCTCTGGTTTTATGCAGCACCCCAACTCACCTTTCCCCTTAAGCAAGCATAAGTTGGTTTTCTAAATTTGAGACCCTGTTCTGTATTGTAATTCAGTTGCTATGTAGCCAAGTTTACATTCCGTGTATTAGTGATATCTTATGATGTTTCTTTTTCTGTGTGACTTATTTCAGTTAGAATCATCGTACCTGAATCCACTTATTATGGTGCTACGGGCCTGATGACATAGATTTCCTTGCTGAGTGATATTGCATTGTACGTAAGTACCACAACTTCTTTATCCATTTTTCACTTTCTGAGATATTGAACTTGTACCGTAAACCAGGTTCTTGTAAACAGAGCCGTCCCAACCTTTGGGGTGGCTGTGTCTTTTGATTTTAATTTCCCTAAGCTATAGGACCATAAGTGGAAGTGCCCTAGGCTCTGTTGCTTTGTTTTTTAGATGTTTCAGGAAACACCATACACTTCTCCCGAGTGGCTGTTGGCAATTTACATCCCGCCCATCAGCATAACAAGGCTCCCAGTTCTCCATGGCCTGTCCTGCCTTTCTGGATTTCACACTTTTTTCAGATGGCCCTTTTGACCGGGGGGAAGTGAGACTTCATTGTAGTGCAGATTTCCTTTGCAAGCTTGCTTGGTTGGCCAAAAAGGGAGTATGCGTTTTTTCCTGAATATATTTAGGAAAAAACTCATACGCCCTTTTTGGCCAAGTGCATCATTGTGGACGTTCTGCCTCTTTTCCTATGCTTTAAATGCAATTCCAGTCTACCTCCTGAAATCGGTTTCCTGCAATTCTGCCCCGCTTTCAAGTCCTCTTGGCAGCCTTACTTCAGTATATTTTTGGACGATAGCTGTCATTTATAACTCTGCAGGTTTGTGAATTACAGTGCCCCTGAGCTCCTTTCTTCAACTCGCTTTCTCGTGAGCTGGCCGCAACACCGCAGGATTGCTTCAAGCCCTAATCTGGTTCCGGCACGGCACGCTGAGCCTTTGGTTAATTCCTCTTCCTGGTGCGAAATGAGAATTAAATTTGCCCATCCAGACACCTCCAGCTAGTCTGTCATTGGTTCTCCCTATTCCTGTTCATCTTCCGCAGAAATTGCAAACTGGGCCAAACAGGAGGTTAAAGGCACTGACTCTCCAAGTCGGGAGAGTGTTAGTAAAGCATCTGGAATGTTGCACCCGAGTACCAAGGGACGAAAACTGAGACATATTGGAACACATCTCCCGATCACATGGTTGATCATACTCTGGGTTCCACATGCATGTTTTAGCTGAAGGAAGAATACCTTAAACCTGGAGAATTGAGACCCGTGGAATGGGTAACATGCAATATGATTTCAAAGGGTCTTCATTTGCTCACCGAACCTCTCCAGTCCTATCACTGCTGCGTTTATGCCCCTGCACACACGCTTGATTCTCTTTCGGAGACATAGCAATCCATAGGTTTTAAGATACTTCCTAGTCAGGTATATTCTTAGGTGTTTAATATGGGGTGTTGAATCCATTTCGTTGAGCAAGGAGTAGCTCTTGTCTATTCCATATTTGGCTTAAGGAACTTTATCTGTGCTCATTTCAATCTCTGGTTTTATGCAGCACCCCAACTCACCTTTCCCCTTAAGCAAGCATAAGTTGGGTTTCTAAATTTGAGACCCTGTTCTGTTTTGGAATTCAGTTCCTGTGTAGCCAAGTTTACATTCCGTGTATTAGTGATATCTTATGATGTTTGTTTTTCTGTGTGACTTATTTCAGTTAGAATCATCATACCTGAATCCACTCATTATGCTGCTACGGGCCTGATGACATAGATTTCCTTGCTGAGTGATATTGCATTGTACGTAAGTACCACAACTTCTTTATCCATTTTTCACTTTCTGAGATATTGAACTTGTACCGTAAACCAGGTTCTTGTAAACAGAGCCGTCCCAACCTTTGGGGTGGCTGTGTCTTTTGATTTTAATTTCCCTAAGCTATAGGACCATAAGTGGAAGTGCCCTAGGCTCTGTTGCTTTGTTTTTTAGATGTTTCAGGAAACACCATACACTTCTCCCGAGTGGCTGTTGGCAATTTTCATCCCGCCCATCAGCATAACAAGGCTCCCAGTTCTCCATGGCCTGTCTTGCCTTTCTGGATTTTACACTTTTTTCAGATGGCCCTTTTGACCGGGGGGAAGTGAGACTTCATTGTAGTGCAGATTTCCTTTGCAAGCTTGCTTGGTTGGCCAAAAAGGGCGTATGCGTTTTTTCCTGAGGAAAAAACGCATACGCCCTTTTTGGCCAAGTGCATCATTGTGGACATTCTGCCTCTTTTCCTATGCTTTAAATGCAATTCCAGTCTACCTCCTGAAATCCGTTTCCTGCAATTCTGCCCCGCTTTCAAGTCCTCTTGGCAGCCTTACTTCAGTATATTTTTGGACGATAGCTGTCATTTATAACTCTGCAGGTTTGTGAATTACAGTGCCCCTGAGCTCCTTTCTTCAAGTCGCTTTCTCGTGAGCTGGCCGCAACACCGCAGGATGGCTTCAGGCCCTAATCTGGTTCCGGCACGGCACGCTGAGCCTTTGGTTAATTCCTCTTCCTGGTGGGAAATGAGAGTTAAATTTGCCCGTCCAGACACCTCCAGCTAGTCTGTCATTGGTTCTCCCTATTCCTGTTCATCTTCCGCAGAAATTGCAAACTGGGCCAAACAGGAGGTTAAAGGCGCTGACTCTCCAAGTCGGGAGAGTGTTAGTAAAGCGTCTGGAATGTTGCACCCGAGTACCAGGGGACGAAAACTGACACATATTGGAACACGTCTCCCGATCACACGGTTGATCATACTCTGGGTTCCACATGCATGTTTTAGCTGAAGGAAGAATACCTTAAACCTGGAGAGTTGAGACCCGTGGAATGGGTACCATGCAATATGACTTCAAAGGGTCTTCATTTGCTCACCGAACTTCTCCAATCCTATCACTGCTGCATTTATGCCCCTGTACACACGCTTGATTCTCTTTCGGAGACATAGCAATCCATAGGTTTTAAGATACTTCCTAGTCAGGTACACTCTTAGGCATTTAATATGGGGTGTTGAGTCCATTTCGTTGAGCAAGGAGTAGCTCTTGTCTATTCCATATTTGGCTTAAGGAACTTTATCTGTGCTCAATTCAATCTCTGGTTTTATGCAGCACCCCAACTCACCTTTCCCCTTAAGCAAGCATAAGTTGGTTTTCTAAATTTGAGACCCTGTTCTGTATTGTAATTCAGTTGCTATGTAGCCAAGTTTACATTCCGTGTATTAGTGATATCTTATGATGTTTCTTTTTCTGTGTGACTTATTTCAGTTAGAATCATCGTACCTGAATCCACTTATTATGCTGCTACGGGCCTGATGACATAGATTTCCTTGCTGAGTGATATTGCATTGTACGTAAGTACCACAACTTCTTTATCCATTTTTCACTTTCTGCGATATTGAACTTGTACCGTAAACCAGGTTCTTGTAAACAGAGCCGTCCCAACCTTTGGGGTGGCTGTGTCTTTTGATTTTAATTTCCCTAAGCTATAGGACCATAAGTGGAAGTGCCCTAGGCTCTGTTGCTTTGTTTTTTAGATGTTTCAGGAAACACCATACACTTCTCCCCAGTGGCTGTTGGCAATTTACATCCCGCCCATCAGCATAACAAGGCTCCCAGTTCTCCATGGCCTGTCCTGCCTTTCTGGATTTCACACTTTTTTCAGATGGCCGTTTTGACCGGGGGGAAGTGAGACTTCATTGTAGTGCAGATTTCCTTTGCAAGCTTGCTTGGTTGGCCAAAAAGGGAGTACGCGTTTTTTCCTGAATATATTTAGGAAAAAACGCATACGCCCTTTTTGGCCAAGTGCATCATTGTGGACGTTCTGCCTCTTTTCCTATGCTTTAAATGCAATTCCAGTCTACCTCCTGAAATCGGTTTCCTGCAATTCTGCCCCGCTTTCAAGTCCTCTTGGCAGCCTTACTTCAGTATATTTTTGGACGATAGCTGTCATTTATAACTCTGCAGGTTTGTGAATTACAGTGCCCCTGAGCTCCTTTCTTCAACTCGCTTTCTCGTGAGCTGGCCGCAACACCGCAGGATTGCTTCAGGCCCTAATCTGGTTCCGGCACAGCACGCTGAGCCTTTGGTTAATTCCTCTTCCTGGTGCGAAATGAGAATTAAATTTGCCCATCCAGACACCTCCATCTAGTCTGTCATTGGTTCTCCCTATTCCTGTTCATCTTCCGCAGAAATTGCAAACTGGGCCAAACAGGAGGTTAAAGGCACTGACTCTCCAAGTCGGGAGAGTGTTAGTAAAGCATCTGGAATGTTGCACCCGAGTACCAGGGGACGAAAACTGAGACATATTGGAACACATCTCCCGATCACATGGTTGATCATACTCTGGGTTCCACATGCATGTTTTAGCTGAAGGAAGAATACCTTAAACCTGGAGAGTTGAGACCCGTGGAATGGGTAACATGCAATATGATTTCAAAGGGTCTTCATTTGCTCACCGAACCTCTCCAGTCCTATCACTGCTGCGTTTATGCCCCTGCACACACGCTTGATTCTCTTTCGGAGACATAGCAATCCATAGGTTTTAAGATACTTCCTAGTCAGGTATATTCTTAGGTGTTTAATATGGGGTGTTGAATCCATTTCGTTGAGCAAGGAGTAGCTCTTGTCTATTCCATATTTGGCTTAAGGAACTTTATCTGTGCTCATTTCAATCTCTGGTTTTATGCAGCACCCCAACTCACCTTTCCCCTTAAGCAAGCATAAGTTGGGTTTCTAAATTTGAGACACTCTTCTGTTTTGGAATTCAGTTCCTGTGTAGCCAAGTTTACATTCCGTGTATTAGTGATATCTTATGATGTTTGTTTTTCTGTGTGACTTATTTCAGTTAGAATCATCATACCTGAATCCACTCATTATGCTGCTACGGGCCTGATGACATAGATTTCCTTGCTGAGTGATATTGCATTGTACGTAAGTACCACAACTTCTTTATCCATTTTTCACTTTCTGCGATATTGAACTTGTACCGTAAACCAGGTTCTTGTAAACAGAGCCGTCCCAACCTTTGGGGTGGCTGTGTCTTTTGATTTTAATTTCCCTAAGCTATAGGACCATAATTGGAAGTGCCCTAGGCTCTGTTGCTTTGTTTTTTAGATGTTTCAGGAAACACCATACACTTCTCCCGAGTGGCTGTTGGCAATTTTCATCCCGCCCATCAGCATAACAAGGCTCCCAGTTCTCCATGGCCTGTCCTGCCTTTCTGGATTTTACACTTTTTTCAGATGGCCCATTTGACCGGGGGGAAGTGAGACTTCATTGTAGTGCAGATTTCCTTTGCAAGCTTGCTTGGTTGGCCAAAAAGGGCGTATGCGTTTTTTCCTCAGGAAAAAACGCATACGCCCTTTTTGGCCAAGTGCATCATTGTGGACGTTCTGCCTCTTTTCCTATGCTTTAAATGCAATTCCAGTCTACCTCCTGAAATCGGTTTCCTGCAATTCTGCCCCGCATTCAAGTCCTCTTGGCAGCCTTACTTCAGTATATTTTTGGACGATAGCTGTCATTTATAACTCTGCAGGTTTGTGAATTACAGTGCCCCTGAGCTCCTTTCTTCAACTCGCTTTCTCGTGAGCTGGCCGCAACACCGCAGGATGGCTTCAGGCCCTAATCTGGTTCCGGCACGGCACGCTGAGCCTTTGGTTAATTCCTCTTCCTGGTGGGAAATGAGAGTTAAATTTGCCCGTCCAGACACCTCCAGCTAGTCTCTCATTGGTTCTCCCTATTCCTGTTCATCTTCCGCAGAAATTGCAAACTGGGCCAAACAGGAGGTTAAAGGCGCTGACTCTCCAAGTCGGGAGAGTGTTAGTAAAGCGTCTGGAATGTTGCACCCGAGTACCAGGGGACGAAAACTGACACATATTGGAACACGTCTCCCGATCACACGGTTGATCATACTCTGGGTTCCACATGCATGTTTTAGCTGAAGGAAGAATACCTTAAACCTGGAGAGTTGAGACCCGTGGAATGGGTACCATGCAATATGACTTCAAAGGGTCTTCATTTGCTCACCGAACTTCTCCAATCCTATTACTGCTGCGTTTATGCCCCTGTACACACGCTTGATTCTCTTTCGGAGACATAGCAATCCATAGGTTTTAAGATACTTCCTAGTCAGGTACACTCTTAGGCATTTAATATGGGGTGTTGAGTCCATTTCGTTGAGCAAGGAGTAGCTCTTGTCTATTCCATATTTGGCTTAAGGAACTTTATCTGTGCTCAATTCCATCTCTGGTTTTATGCAGCACCCCAACTCACCTTTCCCCTTAAGCAAGCATAAGTTGGTTTTCTAAATTTGAGACCCTGTTCTGTATTGTAATTCAGTTCCTATGTAGCCAAGTTTACATTCCGTGTATTAGTGATATCTTATGATGTTTCTTTTTCTGTGTGACTTATTTCAGTTAGAATCATCGTACCTGAATCCACTTATTATGCTGCTACGGGCCTGATGACATAGATTTCATTGCTGAGTGATATTGCATTGTACGTAAGTACCACAACTTCTTTATCCATTTTTCACTTTCTGAGATATTGAACTTGTACCGTAAACCAGGTTCTTGTAAACAGAGCCGTCCCAACCTTTGGGGTGGCTGTGTCTTTTGATTTTAATTTCCCTAAGCTATAGGACCATAAGTGGAAGTTCCCTAGGCTCTGTTGCTTTGTTTTTTAGATGTTTCAGGAAACACCATACACTTCTCCCGAGTGGCTGTTGGCAATTTACATCCCGCCCATCAGCATAACAAGGCTCCCAGTTCTCCATGGCCTGTCCTGCCTTTCTGGATTTTACACTTTTTTCAGATGGCCCTTTTGAACGGGGGGAAGTGAGACTTCATTGTAGTGCAGATTTCCTTTGCAAGCTTGCTTGGTTGGCCAAAAAGCGCGTATGCGTTTTTTCCTGAATATATTCAGGAAAAAACGCATACGCACTTTTTGGCCAAGTTCATCATTGTGGATGTTCTGCCTCTTTTCCTATGCTTTAAATGCAATTCCAGTCTACCTCCTGAAATCGGTTTCCTGCAATTCTGCACCGCTTTCAAGTCCTCTTGGCAGCCTTACTTCAGTATATTTTTGGACGATAGCTGTCATTTATAACTCTGCAAGTTTGTGAATTACAGTGCCCCTGAGCTCCTTTCTTCAACTCGCTTTCTCGTGAGCTGGCCGCAACACCGCAGGA
The DNA here is from genome assembly GCF_949774975.1 of Lagenorhynchus albirostris. Taxonomy (NCBI): domain Eukaryota; kingdom Metazoa; phylum Chordata; class Mammalia; order Artiodactyla; family Delphinidae; genus Lagenorhynchus; species Lagenorhynchus albirostris. Next base: position 750,643 of record NW_026783354.1, read on the forward strand.
TGGCTTCAGGCCCTAATCTGGTTCCGGCACGGCACGCTGAGCCTTTGGTTAATTCCTCTTCCTGGTGGGAAATGAGAGTTAAATTTGCCCGTCCAGACACCTCCAGCTAGTCTGTCATTGGTTCTCCCTATTCCTGTACATCTTCCGCAGAAATTGCAAACTGGGCCAAACAGGAGGTTAAAGGCGCTGACTCTCCAAGTCGGGAGAGTGTTAGTAAAGCGTCTGGAATGTTGCACCCGAGTACCAGGGGACGGAAACTGAGACATATTGAAACACGTCTCCCGATCACACGGTTGATCATACTCTGGGTTCCACATGCATGTTTTAGCTGAAGGAAGAATACCTTAAACCTGGAGAGTTGAGACCCGTGGAATGGGTACCATGCAATATGACTTCAAAGGGTCTTCATTTGCTCACCGAACTTCTCCAATCCTATCACTGCTGCGTTTATGCCCCTGTACACACGCTTGATTCTCTTTCGGAGACATAGCAATCCATAGGTTTTAAGATACTTCCTAGTCAGGTACACTCTTAGGCATTTAATATGGGGTGTTGAGTCCATTTCGTTGAGCAAGGAGTAGCTCTTGTCTATTCCATATTTGGCTTAAGGAACTTTATCTGTGCTCAATTCAATCTCTGGTTTTATGCAGCACCCCAACTCACCTTTCCCCTTAAGCAAGCATAAGTTGGGTTTCTAAATTTGAGACCCTGTTCTGTTTTGGAATTCAGTTCCTGTGTAGCCAAGTTTACATTCCGTGTATTAGTGATATCTTATGATGTTTCTTTTTCTGTGTGACTTATTTCAGTTAGAATCATCATACCTGAATCCACTCATTATGCTGCTACGGGCCTGATGACATAGATTTCCTTGCTGAGTGATATTGCATTGTACGTAAGTACCACAACTTCTTTATCCATTTTTCACTTTCTGCGATATTGAACTTGTACCGTAAACCAGGTTCTTGTAAACAGAGCCCTCCCAACCTTTGGGGTGGCTGTGTCTTTTGATTTTAATTTCCCTAAGCTATAGGACCATAAGTGGAAGTGCCCTAGGCTCTGTTGCTTTGTTTTTTAGATGTTTCAGGAAACACCATACACTTCTCCCGAGTGGCTGTTGGCAATTTACATCCCGCCCATCAGCATAACAAGGCTCCCAGTTCTCCATGGCCTGTCCTGCCTTTCTGGATTTCACACTTTTTTCAGATGGCCCTTTTGACCGGGGGGAAGTGAGACTTCATTGTAGTGCAGATTTCCTTTGCAAGCTTGCTTGGTTGGCCAAAAAGGGCGTATGCGTTTTTTCCTGAATATATTTAGGAAAAAACGCATACGCCCTTTTTGGCCAAGTGCATCATTGTGGACGTTCTGCCTCTTTTCCTATGCTTTCAATGCAATTCCAGTCTACCTCCTGAAATCGGTTTCCTGCAATTCTGCCCCGCTTTCAAGTCCTCTTGGCAGCCTTACTTCAGTATATTTTTGGACGATAGCTGTCATTTATAACTCTGCAGGTTTGTGAATTACAGTGCCCCTGAGCTCCTTTCTTCAACTCGCTTTCTCGTGAGCTGGCCGCAACACCGCAGGATGGCTTCAGGCCCTAATCTGGTTCCGGCACGGCACGCTGAACCTTTGGTTAATTCCTCTTCCTGGTGGGAAATGAGAGTTAAATTTGCCCGTCCAGACACCTCCAGCTAGTCTGTCATTGGTTCTCCCTATTCCTGTTCATCTTCCGCAGAAATTGCAAACTGTGCCAAACAGGAGGTTAAAGGAGCTGACTCTCCAAGTCGGGAGAGTGTTAGTAAAGCGTCTGGAATGTTGCACCCGAGTACCAGGGGACGAAAACTGAGACATATTTGAACACGTCTCCCGATCACACGTTTGATCATACTCTGGGTTCCACATGCATGTTTTAGCTGAAGGAAGAATACCTTAAACCTGGAGAGTTGAGACCCGTGGAATGGGTACCATGCAATATGACTTCAAAGGGTCTTCATTTGCTCACCGAACCTCTCCAATCCTATCACTGCTGCGTTTATGCCCCTGTACACACACTTGATTCTCTTTCAGAGACATAGCAATCCATAGGTTTTAAGATACTTCCTAGTCAGGTACACTCTTAGGCATTTAATATGGGGTGTTGAGTCCATTTCGTTGAGCAAGGAGTAGCTCTTGTCTATTCCATATTTGGCTTAAGGAACTTTATCTGTGCTCATTTCAATCTCTGGTTTTATGCAGCACCCCAACTCACCTTTCCCCTTAAGCAAGCATAAGTTGGTTTTCTAAATTTGAGACCCTGTTCTGTTTTGGAATTCAGTTCCTGTGTAGCCAAGTTTACATTCCGTGTATTAGTGATATCTTATGATGTTTCTTTTCCTGTGTGACTTATTTCAGTTAGAATCATCATACCTGAATCCACTCATTATGCTGCTACAGGCCTGATGACATAGATTTCATTTCTGAGTGATACTGCATTGTACGTAAGTACCACAACTTCTTTATCCATTTTTCACTTTCTGCGATATTGAACTTGTACCGTAAACCAGGTTCTTGTAAACAGAGCCGTCCCAACCTTTGGGGTGGCTGTGTCTTTTGATTTTAATTTCCCTAAGCTATAGGACCATAAGTGGAAGTGCCCTAGGCTCTGTTGCTTTGTTTTTTAGATGTTTCAGGAAACACCATACACTTCTCCCGAGTGGCTGTTGGCAATTTACATCCCGCCCATCAGCATAACAAGGCTCCCAGTTCTCCATGGCCTGTCCTGCCTTTCTGGATTTTACACTTTTTTCAGATGGCCCTTTTGAACGGGGGGAAGTGAGACTTCATTGTAGTGCAGATTTCCTTTGCAAGCTTGCTTGGTTGGCCAAAAAGCGCGTATGCGTTTTTTCCTGAATATATTCAGGAAAAAACGCATACGCACTTTTTGGCCAAGTGCATCATTGTGGATGTTCTGCCTCTTTTCCTATGCTTTAAATGCAATTCCAGTCTACCTCCTGAAATCGGTTTCCTGCAATTCTGCCCCGCTTTCAAGTCCTCTTGGCAGCCTTACTTCAGTATATTTTTGGACGATAGCTGTCATTTATAACTCTGCAAGTTTGTGAATTACAGTGCCCCTGAGCTCCTTTCTTCAACTCGCTTTCTCGTGAGCTGGCCGCAACACCGCAGGATGGCTTCAGGCCCTAATCTGGTTCCGGCACGGCACGCTGAGCCTTTGGTTAATTCCTCTTCCTGGTGGGAAATGAGAGTTAAATTTGCCCGTCCAGACACCTCCAGCTAGTCTGTCATTGGTTCTCCCTATTCCTGTACATCTTCCGCAGAAATTGCAAACTGGGCCAAACAGGAGGTTAAAGGCGCTGACTCTCCAAGTCGGGAGAGTGTTAGTAAAGCGTCTGGAATGTTGCACCCGAGTACCAGGGGACGGAAACTGAGACATATTGAAACACGTCTCCCGATCACACGGTTGATCATACTCTGGGTTCCACATGCATGTTTTAGCTGAAGGAAGAATACCTTAAACCTGGAGAGTTGAGACCCGTGGAATGGGTACCATGCAATATGACTTCAAAGGGTCTTCATTTGCTCACCGAACTTCTCCAATCCTATCACTGCTGCGTTTATGCCCCTGTACACACGCTTGATTCTCTTTCGGAGACATAGCAATCCATAGGTTTTAAGATACTTCCTAGTCAGGTACACTCTTAGGCATTTAATATGGGGTGTTGAGTCCATTTCGTTGAGCAAGGAGTAGCTCTTGTCTATTCCATATTTGGCTTAAGGAACTTTATCTGTGCTCAATTCAATCTCTGGTTTTATGCAGCACCCCAACTCACCTTTCCCCTTAAGCAAGCATAAGTTGGGTTTCTAAATTTGAGACCCTGTTCTGTTTTGGAATTCAGTTCCTGTGTAGCCAAGTTTACATTCCGTGTATTAGTGATATCTTATGATGTTTCTTTTTCTGTGTGACTTATTTCAGTTAGAATCATCATACCTGAATCCACTCATTATGCTGCTACGGGCCTGATGACATAGATTTCCTTGCTGAGTGATATTGCATTGTACGTAAGTACCACAACTTCTTTATCCATTTTTCACTTTCTGCGATATTGAACTTGTACCGTAAACCAGGTTCTTGTAAACAGAGCCCTCCCAACCTTTGGGGTGGCTGTGTCTTTTGATTTTAATTTCCCTAAGCTATAGGACCATAAGTGGAAGTGCCCTAGGCTCTGTTGCTTTTTTTTTTAGATGTTTCAGGAAACACCATACACTTCTCCCGAGTGGCTGTTGGCAATTTACATCCCGCCCATCAGCATAACAAGGCTCCCAGTTCTCCATGGCCTGTCCTGCCTTTCTGGATTTCACACTTTTTTCAGATGGCCCTTTTGACCGGGGGGAAGTGAGACTTCATTGTAGTGCAGATTTCCTTTGCAAGCTTGCTTGGTTGGCCAAAAAGGGCGTATGCGTTTTTTCCTGAATATATTTAGGAAAAAACGCATACGCCCTTTTTGGCCAAGTGCATCATTGTGGACGTTCTGCCTCTTTTCCTATGCTTTCAATGCAATTCCAGTCTACCTCCTGAAATCGGTTTCCTGCAATTCTGCCCCGCTTTCAAGTCCTCTTGGCAGCCTTACTTCAGTATATTTTTGGACGATAGCTGTCATTTATAACTCTGCAGGTTTGTGAATTACAGTGCCCCTGAGCTCCTTTCTTCAACTCGCTTTCTCGTGAGCTGGCCGCAACACCGCAGGATGGCTTCAGGCCCTAATCTGGTTCCGGCACGGCACGCTGAACCTTTGGTTAATTCCTCTTCCTGGTGGGAAATGAGAGTTAAATTTGCCCGTCCAGACACCTCCAGCTAGTCTGTCATTGGTTCTCCCTATTCCTGTTCATCTTCCGCAGAAATTGCAAACTGTGCCAAACCCGAGGTTAAAGGAGCTGACTCTCCAAGTCGGGAGAGTGTTAGTAAAGCGTCTGGAATGTTGCACCCGAGTACCAGGGGACGAAAACTGAGACATATTTGAACACGTCTCCCGATCACACGTTTGATCATACTCTGGGTTCCACATGCATGTTTTAGCTGAAGGAAGAATACCTTAAACCTGGAGAGTTGAGACCCGTGGAATGGGTACCATGCAATATGACTTCAAAGGGTCTTCATTTGCTCACCGAACCTCTCCAATCCTATCACTGCTGCGTTTATGCCCCTGTACACACACTTGATTCTCTTTCAGAGACATAGCAATCCATAGGTTTTAAGATACTTCCTAGTCAGGTACACTCTTAGGCATTTAATATGGGGTGTTGAGTCCATTTCGTTGAGCAAGGAGTAGCTCTTGTCTATTCCATATTTGGCTTAAGGAACTTTATCTGTGCTCATTTCAATCTCTGGTTTTATGCAGCACCCCAACTCACCTTTCCCCTTAAGCAAGCATAAGTTGGTTTTCTAAATTTGAGACCCTGTTCTGTTTTGGAATTCAGTTCCTGTGTAGCCAAGTTTACATTCCGTGTATTAGTGATATCTTATGATGTTTCTTTTCCTGTGTGACTTATTTCAGTTAGAATCATCATACCTGAATCCACTCATTATGCTGCTACAGGCCTGATGACATAGATTTCATTTCTGAGTGATACTGCATTGTACGTAAGTACCACAACTTCTTTATCCATTTTTCACTTTCTGCGATATTGAACTTGTACCGTAAACCAGGTTCTTGTAAACAGAGCCGTCCCAACCTTTGGGGTGGCTGTGTCTTTTGATTTTAATTTCCCTAAGCTATAGGACCATAAGTGGAAGTGCCCTAGGCTCTGTTGCTTTGTTTTTTAGATGTTTCAGGAAACACCATACACTTCTCCCGAGTGGCTGTTGGCAATTTACATCCCGCCCATCAGCATAACAAGGCTCCCAGTTCTCCATGGCCTGTCCTGCCTTTCTGGATTTTACACTTTTTTCAGATGGCCCTTTTGACCGGGGGGAAGTGAGACTTCATTGTAGTGCAGATTTCCTTTGCAAGCTTGCTTGGTTGGCCAAAAAGGGCGTATGCGTTTTTTCCTGAATATATTCAGGAAAAAACGCATACGCCCTTTTTGGCCAAGTGCATCATTGTGGACGTTCTGCCTCTTTTCCTATGCTTTAAATGCAATTCCAGTCTACCTCCTGAAATCGGTTTCCTGCAATTCTGCCCCGCTTTCAAGTCCTCTTGGCAGCCTTACTTCAGTATATTTTTGGACGATAGCTGTCATTTATAACTCTGCAGGTTTGTGAATTACAGTGCCCCTGAGCTCCTTTCTTCAACTCGCTTTCTCGTGAGCTGGCCGCAACACCGCAGGATGGCTTCAGGCCCTAATCTGGTTGCGGCACGGCACGCTGAGCCTTTGGTTAATTCCTCTTCCTGGTGGGAAATTAGAGTTAAATTTGCCCGTCCAGACACCTCCGGGTAGTCTCTCATTGGTTCTCCCTATTCCTGTACATCTTCCGCAGAAATTGCAAACTGGGCCAAACAGGAGGTTAAAGGCGCTGACTCTCCAAGTCGGGAGAGTGTTAGTAAAGCGTCTGGAATGTTGCACCCGAGTACAAGGGGACGAAAACTGAGACATATTGGAACACGTCTCCCGATCACATGGTTGATCATACTCTGGGTTCCACATGCATGTTTTAGCTGAAGGAAGAATACCTTAAACCTGGAGAGTTGAGACCCGTGGAATGGGTACCATGCAATATGACTTCAAAGGGTCTTCATTTGCTCACCGAACTTCTCCAATCCTATCACTGCTGCGTTTATGCCCCTGTACACACGCTTGATTCTCTTTCGGAGACATAGCAATCCATAGGTTTTAAGATACTTCCTAGTCAGGTACACTCTTAGGCATTTAATATGGGGTGTTGAGTCCATTTCGTTGAGCAAGGAGTAGCTCTTGTCTATTCCATATTTGGCTTAAGGAACTTTATCTGTGCTCAATTCAATCTCTGGTTTTATGCAGCACCCCAACTCACCTTTCCCCTTAAGCAAGCATAAGTTGGGTTTCTAAATTTGAGACCCTGTTCTGTTTTGGAATTCAGTTCCTGTGTAGCCAAGTTTACATTCCGTGTATTAGTGATATCTTATGATGTTTCTTTTTCTGTGTGACTTATTTCAGTTAGAATCATCATACCTGAATCCACTCATTATGCTGCTACGGGCCTGATGACATAGATTTCCTTGCTGAGTGATATTGCATTGTACGTAAGTACCACAACTTCTTTATCCATTTTTCACTTTCTGCGATATTGAACTTGTACCGTAAACCAGGTTCTTGTAAACAGAGCCCTCCCAACCTTTGGGGTGGCTGTGTCTTTTGATTTTAATTTCCCTAAGCTATAGGACCATAAGTGGAAGTGCCCTAGGCTCTGTTGCTTTTTTTTTTAGATGTTTCAGGAAACACCATACACTTCTCCCGAGTGGCTGTTGGCAATTTACATCCCGCCCATCAGCATAACAAGGCTCCCAGTTCTCCATGGCCTGTCCTGCCTTTCTGGATTTCACACTTTTTTCAGATGGCCCTTTTGACCGGGGGGAAGTGAGACTTCATTGTAGTGCAGATTTCCTTTGCAAGCTTGCTTGGTTGGCCAAAAAGGGCGTATGCGTTTTTTCCTGAATATATTTAGGAAAAAACGCATACGCCCTTTTTGGCCAAGTGCATCATTGTGGACGTTCTGCCTCTTTTCCTATGCTTTAAATGCAATTCCAGTCTACCTCCTGAAATCGGTTTCCTGCAATTCTGCCCCGCTTTCAAGTCCTCTTGGCAGCCTTACTTCAGTATATTTTTGGACGATAGCTGTCATTTATAACTCTGCAGGTTTGTGAATTACAGTGCCCCTGAGCTCCTTTCTTCAACTCGCTTTCTCGTGAGCTGGCCGCAACACCGCAGGATGGCTTCAGGCCCTAATCTGCTTCCGGCACGGCACGCTGAGCCTTTGGTTAATTCCTCTTCCTGGTGCGAAATGAGAATTAAATTTGCCCATCCAGACACCTCCATCTAGTCTGTCATTGGTTCTCCCTATTCCTGTTCATCTTCCGCAGAAATTGCAAACTGGGCCAAACAGGAGGTTAAAGGCACTGACTCTCCAAGTCGGGAGAGTGTTAGTAAAGCATCTGGAATGTTGCACCCGAGTACCAGGGGACGAAAACTGAGACATATTGGAACACATCTCCCGATCACATGGTTGATCATACTCTGGGTTCCACATGCATGTTTTAGCTGAAGGAAGAATACCTTAAACCTGGAGAGTTGAGACCCGTGGAATGGGTAACATGCAATATGATTTCAAAGGGTCTTCATTTGCTCACCGAACCTCTCCAGTCCTATCACTGCTGCGTTTATGCCCCTGCACACACGCTTGATTCTCTTTCGGAGACATAGCAATCCATAGGTTTTAAGATACTTCCTAGTCAGGTATATTCTTAGGTGTTTAATATGGGGTGTTGAATCCATTTCGTTGAGCAAGGAGTAGCTCTTGTCTATTCCATATTTGGCTTAAGGAACTTTATCTGTGCTCATTTCAATCTCTGGTTTTATGCAGCACCCCAACTCACCTTTCCCCTTAAGCAAGCATAAGTTGGTTTTCTAAATTTGAGACCCTGTTCTGTTTTGGAATTCAGTTCCTGTGTAGCCAAGTTTACATTCCGTGTATTAGTGATATCTTATGATGTTACTTTTTCTGTGTGACTTATTTCAGTTAGAATCATCATACCTGAATCCACTCATTATGCTGCTACGGGCCTGATGACATAGATTTCATTGCTGAGTGATATTGCATTGTACGTAAGTACCACAACTTCTTTATCCATTTTTCACTTTCTGCGATATTGAACTTGTACCGTAAACCAGGTTCTTGTAAACAGAGCCGTCCCAACCTTTGGGGTGGCTGTGTCTTTTGATTTTAATTTCCCTAAGCTATAGGACCATAAGTGGAAGTGCCCTAGGCTCTGTTGCTTTGTTTTTTAGATGTTTCAGGAAACACCATACACTTCTCCCGAGTGGCTGTTGGCAATTGACATCCCGCCCATCAGCATAACAAGGCTCCCAGTTCTCCATGGCCTGTCCTGCCTTTCTGGATTTTACACTTTTTTCAGATGGCCCTTTTGACCGGGGGGAAGTGAGACTTCATTGTAGTGCAGATTTCCTTTGCAAGCTTGCTTGGTTGGCCAAAAAGGGCGTATGCGTTTTTTCCTGAGGAAAAAACGCATACGCCCTTTTTGGCCAAGTGCATCATTGTGGACGTTCTGCCTCTTTTCCTATGCTTTAAATGCAATTCCAGTCTACCTCCTGAAATCGGTTTCCTGCAATTCTGCCCCGCTTTCAAGTCCTCTTGGCAGCCTACTTCAGTATATTTTTGGACGATAGCTGTCATTTATAACTCTGCAGGTTTGTGAATTACAGTGCCCCTGAGCTCCTTTCTTCAAGTCGCTTTCTCGTGAGCTGGCCGCAACACCGCAGGATTGCTTCAGGCCCTAATCTGGTTCCGGCACGGCACGCTGAACCTTTGGTTAATTCCTCTTCCTGGTAGGAAATGAGAGTTAAATTTGCCCGTCCAGACACCTCCAGCTAGTCTGTCATTGGTTCTCCCTATTCCTGTTCATCTTCCGCAGAAATTGCAAACTGGGCCAAACAGGAGGTTAAAGGCACTGACTCTCCAAGTCGGGAGAGTGTTAGTAAAGTGTCTGGAATGTTGCACCCAAGTACCAGGGGACGAAAACTGAGACGTATTGGAACACGTCTCCCGATCACACGGTTGATCATACTCTGGGTTCCACATGCATGTTTTAGCTGAAGGAAGAATACCTTAAACCTGGAGAGTTGAGACCCGTGGAATGGGTACCATGCAATATGACTTCAAAGGGTCTTCATTTGCTCACCGAACCTCTCCAATCCTATCACTGCTGCGTTTATGCCCCTGCACACACGCCTGATTCTCTTTTGGAGACATAGCAATCCATAGGTTTTAAGATACTTCCTAGTCAGGTACATTCTTAGGTGTTTAATATGGGGTGTTGAATCCATTTCGTTGAGCAAGGAGTAGCTCTTGTCTATTACATATTTGGCTTAAGGAACTTTATCTGTGCTCATTTCAATCTTTGGTTTTATGCGGCACCCCAACTCACCTTTCCCCTTAAGCAAGCATAAGTTGGTTTTCTAAATTTGAGACCCTGTTCTGTTTTGAAATTCAGTTCCTGTGTAGCCAAGTTTACATTCCGTGTATTAGTGATATCTTATGATGTTTCTTTTTCTGTGTGACTTATTTCAGTTAGAATCATCGTACCTGAATCCACTCATTATGCTGCTACGGGCCTGATGACATAGATTTCCTTGCTGAGTGATACTGCATTGTACGTAAGTACCACAACTTCTTTATCCATTTTTCACTTTCTGCGATAGTGAGCTTGTACCGTAAACCAGGTTCTTGTAAACAGAGCCGTCCCAACCTTTGGGGTGGCTGTGTCTTTTTGATTTTAATTTCCCTAAGCTATAGGACCATAAGTGGAAGTGCCCTAGGCTCTGTTGCTTTGTTTTTTAGATGTTTCAGGAAACACCATACACTTCTCCCGAGTGGCTGTTGGCAATTTACATCCCGCCCATCAGCATAACAAGGCTCCCAGTTCTCCATGGCCTGTCCTGCCTTTCTGGATTTTACACTTTTTTCAGATGGCTCTTTTGACTGGGGGGAAGTGAGACTTCATTGTAGTGCAGATTTCCTTTGCAAGCTTGCTTGGTTGGCCAAAAAGGGCGTATGCGTTTTTTCCTGAATATATTCAGGAAAAAACGCATACGCCCTTTTTGGCCAAGTGCATCATTGTGGACGTTCTGCCTCTTTTCCTATGCTTTCAATGCAATTCCAGTCTACCTCCTGAAATCGGTTTCCTGCAATTCTGCCCCGCTTTCAAGTCCTCTTGGCAGCCTTACTTCAGTATATTTTTGGACGATAGCTGTCATTTATAACTCTGCAGGTTTGTGAATTACAGTGCCCCTGAGCTCCTTTCTTCAACTCGCTTTCTCGTGAGCTGGCCGCAACACCGCAGGATGGCTTCAGGCCCTAATCTTGTTCCCGCACGGCATGCTGAGCCTTTGGTTAATTCCTCTTCCTGGTGGGAAATGAGAGTTAAATTTGCCCGTCCAGACACCTCCAGGTAGTCTCTCATTGGTTCTCCCTATTCCTGTTCATCTTCCGCAGAAATTGCAAACTGGGCCAAACAGGAGGTTAAAGGCACTGACTCTCCAAGTCGGGAGAGTGTTAGTAAAGCGTCTGGAATGTTGCACCCGAGTACCAGGGGACGAAAACTGAGACATATTGGAACACGTCTCCCGATCACACGGTTGATCATACTCTGGGTTACACATGCATGTTTTAGCTGAAGGAAGAATACCTTAAACCTGGAGAGTTGAGACCCGTGGAATGGGTACCATGCAATATGATTTCAAAGGGTCTTCATTTGCTCACCGAACCTCTCCAATCCTATCACTGCTGCGTTTATGCCCCTGTACACACACTTGATTCTCTTTCAGAGACATAGCAATCCATAGGTTTTAAGATACTTCCTAGTCAGGTACACTCTTAGGCATTTAATATGGGGTGTTGAGTCCATTTCGTTGAGCAAGGAGTAGCTCTTGTCTATTCCATATTTGGCTTAAGGAACTTTATCTGTGCTCATTTCAATCTCTGGTTTTATGCAGCACCCCAACTCACCTTTCCCCTTAAGCAAGCATAAGTTGGTTTTCTAAATTTGAGACCCTGTTCTGTTTTGTAATTCAGTTCCTGTGTAGCCAAGTTTACATTCCGTGTATTAGTGATATCTTATGATGTTTCTTTTTCTGTGTGACTTATTTCAGTTAGAATCATCGTACCTGAATCCACTCATTATGCTGCTACGGGCCTGATGACATAGATTTCATTGCTGAGTGATACTGCATTGTACGTAAGTACCACAACTTCTTTATCCATTTTTCACTTTCTGCGATATTGAACTTGTACCGTAAACCAGGTTCTTGTAAACAGAGCCGTCCCAACCTTTGGGGTGGCTGTGTCTTTTTGCTTTTAATTTCCCTAAGCTATAGGACCATAAGTGGAAGTGCCCTAGGCTCTGTTGCTTTGTTTTTTAGATGTTTCAGGAAACACCATACACTTCTCCCGAGTGGCTGTTGGCAATTTACATCCCGCCCATCAGCATAACAAGGCTCCCAGTTCTCCATGGCCTGTCCTGCCTTTCTGGATTTTACACTTTTTTCAGATGGCCCTTTTGACCGGGGGGAAGTGAGACTTCATTGTAGTGCAGATTTCCTTTGCAAGCTTGCTTGGTTGGCCAAAAAGGGCGTATGCGTTTTTTCCTGAATATATTCAGGAAAAAACGCATACGCCCTTTTTGGCCAAGTGCATCATTGTGGACGTTCTGCCTCTTTTCCTATGCTTTCAATGCAATTCCAGTCTACCTCCTGAAATCGGTTTCCTGCAATTCTGCCCCGCTTTCAAGTCCTCTTGGCAGCCTTACTTCAGTATATTTTTGGACGATAGCTGTCATTTATAACTCTGCAGGTTTGTGAATTACAGTGCCCCTGAGCTCCTTTCTTCAACTCGCTTTCTCGTGAGCTGGCCGCAACACCGCAGGATGGCTTCAGGCCCTAATCTTGTTCCCGCACGGCATGCTGAGCCTTTGGTTAATTCCTCTTCCTGGTGGGAAATGAGAGTTAAATTTGCCCGTCCAGACACCTCCAGGTAGTCTCTCATTGGTTCTCCCTATTCCTGTTCATCTTCCGCAGAAATTGCAAACTGGGCCAAACAGGAGGTTAAAGGCACTGACTCTCCAAGTCGGGAGAGTGTTAGTAAAGCGTCTGGAATGTTGCACCCGAGTACCAGGGGACGAAAACTGAGACATATTGGAACACGTCTCCCGATCACACGGTTGATCATACTCTGGGTTACACATGCATGTTTTAGCTGAAGGAAGAATACCTTAAACCTGGAGAGTTGAGACCCGTGGAATGGGTACCATGCAATATGATTTCAAAGGGTCTTCATTTGCTCACCGAACCTCTCCAATCCTATCACTGCTGCGTTTATGCCCCTGTACACACACTTGATTCTCTTTCAGAGACATAGCAATCCATAGGTTTTAAGATACTTCCTAGTCAGGTACACTCTTAGGCATTTAATATGGGGTGTTGAGTCCATTTCGTTGAGCAAGGAGTAGCTCTTGTCTATTCCATATTTGGCTTAAGGAACTTTATCTGTGCTCATTTCAATCTCTGGTTTTATGCAGCACCCCAACTCACCTTTCCCCTTAAGCAAGCATAAGTTGGTTTTCTAAATTTGAGACCCTGTTCTGTTTTGTAATTCAGTTCCTGTGTAGCCAAGTTTACATTCCGTGTATTAGTGATATCTTATGATGTTTCTTTTTCTGTGTGACTTATTTCAGTTAGAATCATCGTACCTGAATCCACTCATTATGCTGCTACGGGCCTGATGACATAGATTTCATTGCTGAGTGATACTGCATTGTACGTAAGTACCACAACTTCTTTATCCATTTTTCACTTTCTGCGATATTGAACTTGTACCGTAAACCAGGTTCTTGTAAACAGAGCCGTCCCAACCTTTGGGGTGGCTGTGTCTTTTTGCTTTTAATTTCCCTAAGCTATAGGACCATAAGTGGAAGTGCCCTAGGCTCTGTTGCTTTGTTTTTTAGATGTTTCAGGAAACACCATACACTTCTCCCGAGTGGCTGTTGGCAATTTACATCCCGCCCATCAGCATAACAAGGCTCCCAGTTCTCCATGGCCTGTCCTGCCTTTCTGGATTTTACACTTTTTTCAGATGGCCCTTTTGACCGGGGGGAAGTGAGACTTCATTGTAGTGCAGATTTCCTTTGCAAGCTTGCTTGGTTGGCCAAAAAGGGCGTATGCGTTTTTTCCTGAATATATTCAGGAAAAAACGCATACGCCCTTTTTGGCCAAGTGCATCATTGTGGACGTTCTGCCTCTTTTCCTATGCTTTCAATGCAATTCCAGTCTACCTCCTGAAATCGGTTTCCTGCAATTCTGCCCCACTTTCAAGTCCTCTTGGCAGCCTTACTTCAGTATATTTTTGGACGATAGCTGTCATTTATAACTCTGCAGGTTTGTGAATTACAGTGCCCCTGAGCTCCTTTCTTCAACTCGCTTTCTCGTGAGCTGGCCGCAACACCGCAGGATGGCTTCAGGCCCTAATCTGGTTCCGGCACGGCACGCTGAGCCTTTGGTTAATTCCTCTTCCTGGTGGGAAATGAGAGTTAAATTTGCCCGTCCAGACACCTCCAGCTAGTCTGTCATTGGTTCTCCCTATTCCTGTTCATCTTCCGCAGAAATTGCAAACTGGGCCAAACAGGAGGTTAAAGGCACTGACTCTCCAAGTCGGGAGAGTGTTAGTAAAGCGTCTGGAATGTTGCACCCGAGTACCAGGGGACGAAAACTGACACATATTGGAACACGTCTCCTGATCACACGGTTGATCATACTCTGGGTTCCACATGCACGTTTTAGCTGAAAGAAGAATACCTTAAACCTGGAGAGTTGAGACCCGTGGAATGGGTACCATGCAATATGACTTCAAAGGGTCTTCATTTGCTCACCGAACCTCTCCAGTCCTATCACTGCTGCGTTTATGCCCCTGTACACACGCTTGATTCTCTTTCGGAGACATAGCAATCCATAGGTTTTAAGATACTTCCTAGTCAGGTATATTCTTAGGGGTTTAATATGGGGTGTTGAATCCATTTCGTTGAGCAAGGAGTAGCTCTTGTCTATTCCATATTTGGCTTAAGGAACTTTATCTGTGCTCATTTCAATCTCTGGTTTTATGCAGCACCCCAACTCACCTTTCCCCTTAAGCAAGCATAAGTTGGTTTTCTAAATTTGAGACCCTGTTCTGTTTTGTAATTCAGTTCCTGTGTAGCCAAGTTTACATTCCGTGTATTAGTGATATCTTATGATGTTTCTTTTTCTGTGTGACTTATTTCAGTTAGAATCATCGTACCTGAATCCACTCATTATGCTGCTACGGGCCTGATGACATAGATTTCATTGCTGAGTGATACTGCATTGTACGTAAGTACCACAACTTCTTTATCCATTTTTCACTTTCTGCGATATTGAACTTGTACCGTAAACCAGGTTCTTGTAAACAGAGCCGTCCCAACCTTTGGGGTGGCTGTGTCTTTTTGCTTTTAATTTCCCTAAGCTATAGGACCATAAGTGGAAGTGCCCTAGGCTCTGTTGCTTTGTTTTTTAGATGTTTCAGGAAACACCATACACTTCTCCCGAGTGGCTGTTGGCAATTTACATCCCGCCCATCAGCATAACAAGGCTCCCAGTTCTCCATGGCCTGTCCTGCCTTTCTGGATTTTACACTTTTTTCAGATGGCCCTTTTGACCGGGGGGAAGTGAGACTTCATTGTAGTGCAGATTTCCTTTGCAAGCTTGCTTGGTTGGCCAAAAAGGGCGTATGCGTTTTTTCCTGAATATATTCAGGAAAAAACGCATACGCCCTTTTTGGCCAAGTGCATCATTGTGGACGTTCTGCCTCTTTTCCTATGCTTTCAATGCAATTCCAGTCTACCTCCTGAAATCGGTTTCCTGCAATTCTGCCCCGCTTTCAAGTCCTCTTGGCAGCCTTACTTCAGTATATTTTTGGACGATAGCTGTCATTTATAACTCTGCAGGTTTGTGAATTACAGTGCCCCTGAGCTCCTTTCTTCAACTCGCTTTCTCGTGAGCTGGCCGCAACACCGCAGGATGGCTTCAGGCCCTAATCTGGTTCCGGAACGGCACGCTGAGCCTTTGGTTAATTCCTCTTCCTGGTGGGAAATGAGAGTTAAATTTGCCCGTCCAGACACCTCCAGGTAGTCTCTCATTGGTTCTCCCTATTCCTGTTCATCTTCCGCAGAAATTGCAAACTGGGCCAAACAGGAGGTTAAAGGCACTGACTCTCCAAGTCGGGAGAGTGTTAGTAAAGCGTCTGGAATGTTGCACCCGAGTACCAGGGGAGGAAAACTGACACATATTGGAACACGTCTCCTGATCACACGGTTGATCATACTCTGGGTTCCACATGCACGTTTTAGCTGAAAGAAGAATACCTTAAACCTGGAGAGTTGAGACCCGTGGAATGGGTACCATGCAATATGATTTCAAAGGGTCTTCATTTGCTCACCGAAACTCTCCAGATCTATCACTGCTGCGTTTATGCCCCTGTACACACGCTTGATTCTCTTTCGGAGACATAGCAATCCATAGGTTTTAAGATACTTCCTAGTCAGGTACATTCTTAGGCGTTTAATATGGGGTGCTGAGTCCATTTCCTTGAGCAAGGAGTAGCTCTTGTCTATTCCATATTTGGCTTAAGGAACTTTATCTGTGCTCATTTCAACTCTGGTTTTATGCAGCTCCCCAACTCACCTTTCCCCTTAAGCAAGCATAAGTTGGTTTTCTAAATTTGAGTCCCTGTTCTGTTTTGCAATTCAGTTCCTGTGTAGCCAAGTTTATATTCCGTGTATTAGTGATATCTTATGATGTTTCTTTTTCTGTGTGACTTATTTCAGTTAGAATCATCATACCTGAATCCACTCATTATGCTGCTACGGGCCTGATGACATAGATTTCATTGCTGAGTGATATTGCATTGTACGTAAGTACCACAACTTCTTTATCCATTTTTCACTTTCTGCGATATTGAACTTGTACCGTAAACCAGGTTCTTGTAAACAGAGCCGTCCCAACCTTTGGGGTGGCTGTGTCTTTTGATTTTAATTTCCCTAAGCTATAGGACCATAAGTGGAAGTGCCCTACGCTCTGTTGCTTTGTTTTTTAGATGTTTCAGGAAACGCCATACACTTCTCCGGAGTGGCTGTTGGCAAGTTACATCCTGCCCATCAGCATAACAAGGCTCCCAGTTCTCCATGGCCTGTCCTGCCTTTCTGGATTTTACACTTTTTTCAGATGGCCCTTTTGACCGGGGGGAAGTGAGACTTCATTGTAGTGCAGATTTCCTTTGCAAGCTTGCTTGGTTGGCCAAAAAGGGCGTATGCGTTTTTTCCTGAATATATTCAGGAAAAAACGCATACGCCCTTTTTGGCCAAGTGCATCATTGTGGACGTTCTGCCTCTTTTCCTATGCTTTAAATGCAATTCCAGTCTACCTCCTGAAATCGGTTTCCTGCAATTCTGCCCCGCTTTCAAGTCCTCTTGGCAGCCTTACTTCAGTATATTTTTGGACGATAGCTGTCATTTATAACTCTGCAGGTTTGTGAATTACAGTGCCCCTGAGCTCCTTTCTTCAACTCGCTTTCTTGTGAGCTGGCCGCAACACCGCAGGATTGCTTCAGGCCCTAATGTGGTTCCGGCACAGCACGCTGAGCCTTTGGTTAATTCCTCTTCCTGGTGGGAAATGAGAGTTAAATTTGCCCGTCCAGACACCTCCATCTAGTCTGTCATTGGTTCTCCCTATTCCTGTTCATCTTCCGCAGAAATTGCAAACTGGGCCAAACAGGAGGTTAAAGGCACTGACTCTCCAAGTCGGGAGAGTGTTAGTAAAGCGTCTGGAATGTTGCACCCGAGTACCAGGGAACGAAAACTGAGACATATTGGAACACGTCTCCCGATCACACGGTTGATCATACTCTGCGTTCCACATGCATGTTTTAGCTGAAGGAAGAATACCTTAAACCTGGAGAGTTGAGACCCGTGGAATGGGTACCATGCAATATGAGTTCAAAGGGTCTTCATTTGCTCACCGAACCTCTCCAATCCTATCACTGCTGCGTTTATGCCCCTGTACACACACTTGATTCTCTTTCAGAGACATAGCAATCCATAGGTTTTAAGATACTTCCTAGTCAGGTACACTCTTAGGCATTTAATATGGGGTGTTGAGTCCATTTCGTTGAGCAAGGAGTAGCTCTTGTCTATTCCATATTTGGCTTAAGGAACTTTATCTGTGCTCATTTCAATCTCTGGTTTTATGCAGCACCCCAACTCACCTTTCCCTTTAAGCAAGCATAAGTTGGTTTTCTAAATTTGAGACCCTGTTCTGTTTTGGAATTCAGTTCCTGTGTAGCCAAGTTTCCATTCCGTGTATTTGTGATATCTTATGATGTTTCTTTTCCTGTGTGACTTATTTCAGTTAGAATCATCATACCTGAATCCACTCATTATGCTGCTACAGGCCTGATGACATAGATTTCATTTCTGAGTGATACTGCATTGTACGTAAGTACCACAACTTCTTTATCCATTTTTCACTTTCTGCGATATTGAACTTGTACCGTAAACCAGGTTCTTGTAAACAGAGCCATCCCAACCTTTGGGGTGGCTGTGTCTTTTTGATTTTAATTTCCCTAAGCTATAGGACCATAAGTGGAAGTGCCCTAGGCTCTGTTGCTTTGTTTTTTAGATGTTTCAGGAAACACCATACACTTCTCCCGAGTGGCTGTTGGCAATTTACATCCCGCCCATCAGCATAACAAGGCTCCCAGTTCTCCATGGCCTGTCCTGCCTTTCTGGATTTTACACTTTTTTCAGATGGCCCTTTTGACCGGGGGGAAGTGAGACTTCATTGTAGTGCAGATTTCCTTTGCAAGCTTGCTTGGTTGGCCAAAAAGGGCGTATGCGTTTTTTCCTGAATATATTCAGGAAAAAACGCATACGCCCTTTTTGGCCAAGTGCATCATTGTGGACATTCTGCCTCTTTTCCTATGCTTTAAATGCAATTCCAGTGTACCTCCTGAAATCGGTTTCCTGCAATTCTGCCCCGCTTTCAAGTCCTCTTGGCAGCCTTACTTCAGTATATTTTTGGACGATAGCTGTCATTTATAACTCTGCAGGTTTGTGAATTACAGTGCCCCTGAGCTCCTTTCTTCAACTCGCTTTCTGGTGAGCTGGCCGCAACACCGCAGGATTGCTTTAGGCCCTAATCTGGTTCCGGCACGGCACGCTGAGCCTTTGGTTAATTCCTCTTCCTGGTGGGAAATGAGAGTTAAATTTGCCCGTCCAGACACCTCCAGCTAGTCTGTCATTGGTTCTCCCTATTCCTGTTCATCTTCCGCAGAAATTGCAAACTGGGCCAAACAGGAGGTTAAAGGCACTGACTCTCCAAGTCGGGAGAGTGTTAGTAAAGCGTCTGGAATGTTGCACCCGAGTACCTGGGGACGAAAACTGAGACATACTTGAACACGTCTCCCGATCACACGGTTGATCATACTCTGGGTTCCACATGCATGTTTTAGCTGAAGGAAGAATACCTTAAACCTGGAGAGTTGAGACCCGTGGAATGGGTACCATGCAATATGACTTCAAAGGGTCTTCATTTGGTCACCGAACCTCTCCAGTCCTATCACTGCTGCGTTTATGCCCCTGTACACACGCTTGATTCTCTTTCGGAGACATAGCAATCCATAGGTTTTAAGATACTTCCTAGTCAGGTACATTCTTAGGCGTTTAATATGGGGTGTTGAGTCCATTTCCTTGAGCAAGGAGTAGCTCTTGTCTATTCCATACTTGGCTAAGGAACTTTATCTGTGCACATTTCAATCTCTGGTTTTATGCAGCACCCCAACTCACCTTTCCCCTTAAGCAAGCATAAGTTGGTTTTCTAAATTTGAGACCCTGTTCTGTTTTGCAATTCAGTTCCTGTGTAGCCAAGTTTTCATTCCGTGTATTAGTGATATCTTATGATGTTTCTTTTTCTGTGTGACTTATTTCAGTTAGAATCATCATACCTGAATCCACTCATTATGCTACTACGGACCTGATGACATAGATTTCATTGCTGAGTGATATTGCATTGTACGTAAGTACCACAACTTCTTTATCCATTTTTCACTTTCTGCGATATTGAACTTGTACCGTAAACCAGGTTCTTGTAAACAGAGCCGTCCCAAACTTTGGGGTGGCTGTGTCTTTTGATTTTAATTTCCCTAAGCTATAGGACCATAAGTGGAAGTGCCCTAGGCTCTGTTGCTTTGTTTTTTAGATGTTTCAGGAAACACCATACACTTCTCCCGAGTGGCTGTTGGCAATTTACATCCCGCCCATCAGCATAACAAGGCTCCCAGTTCTGCATGGCCTGTCCTGCCTTTCTGGATTTTACACTTTTTTCAGATGGCCCTTTTGACCGGGGGGAAGTGAGACTTCATTGTAGGGCAGATTTCCTTTGCAAGCTTGCTTTGTTGGCCAAAAAGGGCGTATGCGTTTTTTCCTGAATATATTCAGGAAAAAACGCATACGCCCTTTTTGGCCAAGTGCATCATTGTGGACGTTCTGCCTCTTTTCCTATGCTTTAAATGCAATTCCAGTCTACCTCCTGAAATTGGTTTCCTGCAATTCTGCCCCGCTTTCAAGTCCTCTTGGCAGCCTTACTTCAGTATATTTTTGGACGATAACTGTCATTTATAACTCTGCAGGTTTGTGAATTACAGTGCCCCTGAGCTCCTTTCTTCAACTCGCTTTCTCGTGAGCTGGCCGCAACACCACAGGATTGCTTCAAGCCCTAATCTGGTTCCGGCACGGCACGCTGAGCCTTTGGTTAATTCCTCTTCCTGGTGGGAAATGAGAGTTAAATTTGCCCGTCCAGACACCTCCAGCTAGTCTGTCATTGGTTCTCCCTATTCCTGTTCATCTTCCGCAGAAATTGCAAACTGGGCCAAACAGGAGGTTAAAGGCACTGACTCTCCAAGTCGGGAGAGTGTTAGTAAAGCGTCTGGAATGTTGCACCCGAGTACCTGGGGACGAAAACTGAGACATATTTGAACACGTCTCCCGATCACACGGTTGATCATACTCAGGGTTCCACATGCATGTTTTAGCTGAAGGAAGAATACCTTAAACCTGGAGAGTTGAGACCCGTGGAATGGGTACCATGCAATATGACTTCAAAGGGTCTTCATTTGCTCACCGAACCTCTCCAATCCTATCACTGCTGCGTTTATGCCCCTGTACACTCGCTTGATTCTCTTTCGGAGACATAGCAGTCCATAGGTTTTAAGATACTTCCTAGTCAGGTATATTCTTAGGCGTTTAATATGGGGTGTTGAGTCTATTTCGTTGAGCAAGGAATAGCTCTTGTCTATTCCATATTTGGCTTAAGGAACTTTATCTGTGCTCATTTCAATCTCTGATTTTATGCATTACCCCAACTCACCTTTCCCCTTAAGGAAGCATAAGTTGGTTTTCTAAATTTGAGTCCCTGTTCTGTTTTGTAATTCAGTTCCTGTGTAGCCAAGTTTACATTCCGTGTATTAGTGATATCTTATGATGTTTCTCTTTCTGTGTGACTTATTTCATTTAGAATCATCATAACTGAATCCACTCATTATACTGCTACGGGCCTGATGACATAGATTTCCTTGCTGAGTTATATTGCATTGTACGTAAGTACCACAACTTCTTTATCCATTTTTCACTTTCTGCGATATTGAACTTGTACCATAAACGTGGTTCTTGTAGACACAGCCGTGCCAAACTTTGGCGTGGCTGTGTCTTTTTTATTTTAATTTCCCTAAGCTACAGGACCATAAGTGGAAGTGCCCTAGGCTCTGTTGCTTTGTTTTTTAGATGTTTCAGGAAACACCATACACTTCTCCCGAGTGGCTGTTGGCAATTTACATCCCGCCCATCAGCATAACAAGGCTCCCAGTTCTCCATGGCCTGTCCTGCCTTTCTGGATTTTACACTTTTTTCAGATGGCCCTTTTGACCGGGGGGAAGTGAGACTTCATTGTAGTGCAGATTTCCTTTGCAAGCTTGCTTGGTTGGCCAAAATGGGCGTATGCGTTTTTTCCTGAATATATTCAGGAAAAAACGCATACGCCCTTTTTGGCCAAGTGCATCATTGTGGACGTTCTGCCTCTTTTCCTATGCTTTAAATGCAATTCCAGTGTACCTCCTGAAATCGGTTTCCTGCAATTCTGCCCCGCTTTCAAGTCCTCTTGGCAGCCTTACTTCAGTATATTTTTGGACGATAGCTGTCATTTATAACTCTGCAGGTTTGTGAATTACAGTGCCCCTGAGCTCCTTTCTTCAACTCGCTTTCTCGTGAGCTGGCCGCAACACCGCAGGATTGCTTTAGGCCCTAATCTGGTTCCGGCATGGCACGCTGAGCCTTTGGTTAATTCCTCTTCCTGGTGGGAAATGAGAGTTAAATTTGCCCGTCCAGACACCTCCAGCTAGTCTCTCTTTGGTTCTCCCTATTCCTGTACATCTTCCGCAGAAATTGCAAACTGGGCCAAACAGGAGGTTAAAGGCGCTGACTCTCCAAGTCGGGAGAGTGTTAGTAAAGCGTCTGGAATGTTGCACCCGAGTACCAGGGGACGGAAACTGACGTATATTGGAACACGTCTCCCGATCACACGGTTGATCATACTCTGGGTTCCACATGCATGTTTTAGCTGAAGGAAGAATACCTTAAACCTGGAGAGTTGAGACCCGTGGAATGGGTACCATGCAATATGACTTCAAAGGGTCTTCATTTGCTCACCGAACCTCTCCAATCCTATCACTGCTGCGTTTATGCCCCTGTACACACGCTTGATTCTCTTTCGGAGACATAGCAATCCATAGGTTTTAAGATACTTCCTAGTCAGGTACATTCTTAGGCGTTTAATATGGGGTGTTGAGTCCATTTCGTTGAGCAAGGAGTAGCTCTTGTCTATTCCATACTTGGCTTAAGGAACTTTATCTGTGCTCATTTCAATCTCTGGTTTTATGCATTACCCCAACTCACCTTTCCCCTTAAGCAAGCATAAGTTGGTTTTCTAAATTTGAGACCCTGTTCTGTTTTGCAATTCAGTTCCTGTGTAGCCAAGTTTATATTTCGTGTATTAGTGATATCTTATGATGTTTCTTTTTCTGTGTGACTTATTTCAGTTAGAATCATCATACCTGAATCCACTCATTATGCTACTACGGGGCTGATGACATAGATTTCATTGCTGAGTGATATTGCATTGTACGTAAGTACCACAACTTCTTTATCCATTTTTCACTTTCTGCGATATTGAACTTGTACCGTATATGAGGTTCTTGTAAACAGAGCCGTCCCAACCTTTGGGGTGGCTGTGTCTTTTTGATTTTAATTGCCCTAAACTATAGTACCATAAGTGGAAGTGCCCTAGGCTCTGTTGCTTTGTTTTTTAGATGTTTCAGGAAACACCAAACACTTCTCCAGAGTGGCTGTTGGCAATTTACATCCTGCCCATCAGCATAAGATGGCTCCCAGTTCTCCATGGCCTGTCCTGCCTTTATGGATTTTACACTTTTTTCAGATGGCCCTTTTGACCAGGGGGAATTGAGACTTCATTGTAGTGCAGATTTCCTTTGCAAGCTTGCTTGGTTGGCCAAAAAGGGCGTATGCGTTTTTTCCTGAATATATTCAGGAAAAAACACATACGCCCTTTTTGGGCAAGTCAGGTTTTTGAATTGCAGTGGCCCTTAGCTCCATTTTTCAGCTCTTACTTTTGTGATCTTGCCCCATAACCACAGGATTCCTTGAAGCCCTATTCTTCTTCTGGGGCACCTTGCTGTGCCTTTGGTTCATTCTTCTTACTGATGTGAAATTAGAGTGACATGTGCCCATTGAAACCGCTACAGCTAGTTTCTCACTGGTTCCCCCTATTCCCATTCATCCTCCGCACTAACTGAAGACTGTGCGATACCAGAACTTAAAGGCATTGACTCTCCATGTGGGGATGTTGTTAGTAAAGCGGCTGGAATGTCGATCCGGAGCCCCAGGAGAGGAAAAATGTGGTGCGTTTTAGAAACCTTTCCCGATCATATGGTATACCAGTCGCTGGGTTTCCCAAGCATGGTTTAGCTGTAGGAAGATTCCCTTCAACCTGGAGTGTTGGGACCCTTGGAATGAGTAGCACGAAGTATTGCATTAAACTTTCGGCAGTTGCTCACCGAAGCTCACCAATCCTCTCAGCCCCAAGTGTCCAGCCTTATGTCTTATCCAGCTGTGGGTTTATATGTGGTCAATCCAGGTTGCATCACAGCCCCTGAGCGAATTTTGTAAGAATTTTTCTCTCTTTCATTGTTTCTGCGTTTTGTTTTTAAAATTTATTTCTATAATGGGGTTTAGCTCATTTTCACTGCTGTGTTTGTGCCGCTCTGCACACACTTGATTCCCTTATGGAGATATATCAATACATGGGTTTTAAGATTCTTATTACTCAGATATATTTCTCTGCGGTGTATAGGGTGTGTTGAGGCCAGTTCATTGAGCAAGGTGTAGATCTTGTCTAATACCTATTTGGTTTCTTGAACGGTATCTGTGCTAATTTCAAACTCTGGTTTTATGCATCACCCCACCTCTCCTTTCCCCTTAAGCTGACATAAGTGTGTTTTCTAAATGTGAGACACTGTTCTGTTCTGTAATTCATTTCTTGTGCAGCCATATTTACCCTCCCTCTATAAGTGATATCTTATGATATGTTTCTTTTTCTGTTTGACTTATTTCAAGTAGTATTATCGGACCTAAATCCACTCTTTATCCTTCTACTAGCCTTATTACATTGATTTCATGGTGAAGAGATATTCCATTGTACATAAGTACCACATCTTCTTTATCCATTGTTCTCTTTCCTGGGATATTTAAGGTGTACTGAAGTTGAGGTTCTTGTAAACAGAGTAGCCCTAAACTGTGGTGTGCTTGTGTCTTGTTGATTTTTAGACTTCCCTAGATATACTCCCATGATTGGAAGTGTCCTATGCTCTGTAGCTCTGTTTTTAGATGATTTAGGAACCACCATACACTTCTCCAGAGTGGCTCTCGGCAGTTCACACACTGCCCATCAGCGTATAAAGGCTCCCTGTTCTCCATGGCCTGTCCTGCATTTCTGGTTTTTACAATTTTTTAGGATGGCCCTTTTGACCGGTGGGAAATGAGACTTCTTTGTTGTGCACATTTGCATTGCTTGCTTGCTTCGTTGCCCATAAAGTGCGTATGCGTTTTTTCCTGGATATAATCAGGAAAAATCGCATACGCCCTTTTGGGCCAACTGCATCATTGTCGAAATTCTGCCGCTTTTCATGTGCGTTAAAGACGAGTCCAATCTATCTCTTGAAATCTGTTTCTTGCAATTCTGTCTTGCATTCAGATCCTCTTCTTTGCCTTACCTCAACATATTTTTGGACGTTAGTTTTCATTTATAACTCTGCAGGTTTGTGAATTGCAGTGACCCTGAGCTCCATGTTTTAAGTTGCTCTTTTGTGAGCTGGCCTCAAACGCGCAGGATTGCTTCAGGCCCTATTTTGGCTCCGGCGAGGCAGGCTGAGGCTTTTTTTAATTCTTATTCTTAATGGGAAATTAGAGTGATATGTGCCCGTCCAAACCCCTACAACTCTTCTCTCATTGGTTCCCCCTCTTCCCGTTCATCCTCCTCACAATTTGCAAAATGTGTGAAACAGAAGTTTAAATGTGCTGATTCTCCAAGTGGGGAGCTTCTAAGTAACGTGGCTGGAATGGTGAACAGGAGCACCAGGAGAGGATAAATGAGGTGCATTTTAGACACATCTCCCGATCACATGGTGTACAGTCCTCTGGGTTTTCCATGCATGTTTTAGCTGTAGGAAGATCCCTTGAACCTGCAGATTTGGGACCCATTGAATGGGTACCAGGTAGTATTACTTTAAAGGGTGTGCATTTCCTCACCCAACCTCACATTTCTCTTAGCGCAAACAGTTTCCAGCCTTATGTCTCATCCTGCTGTGGGTCTAGATGTGTTCAATCCATGTTGCATCACCGTCCCTGAGGAAAAGTTGTAAGAGGTTTTCTCTGTCTCTCTGTCGTTTATTTTTTTCAATTTATTACTATATTGGTTACAGCTGATTTTCAAAGCTCTGTTTCTTGCTGCTGTACATCCACTTGATTCACGTACAGAGAGACATCAATAAATTCTTTTTCAGATTCTTACCAGTCGTATATATTCTTTTCTGGTGACTTGAGTGTGCTGAGTGCAGTTCTTTTAGCTACCGTGTAGGCCTTGTTGATTATCAGTTTGGTATTTGGAATGGTATCTTTGCTAATTTCAACCTCCTGGATGATGCCTCACCCCTCCCCACCTTTCCCGTTTAGCAGCCTTATGCGTGTTTTCTACATATTTGACTATGTTTTTGTTTTGTAATTTATTTCATGTGTAGCCATTTTGGATTCCACCTTTAAGTGATATCTTATGATATGTGTCTTCTTCTTTTTGAATTCTGTCACTTAGAATGATCATACGTAACTCCTCCAGAGTTGTTACAGCTGGCCATATTTCATTGATTTCCAGGCTGAATAATATTCCACTCTACCTAAGTACCACATCTCTATCCATTTTTTCCCTCCAGAGACATTTAAGTTATATCTTAGTCGAGGATCTTTTAAACAGAGAGGGGGTAAACATTGGGGTGCCTGTGTCCTCTCGATTTTTGTTTTTCCCAAGATATACGCCCATGAGTGCAAGTGCCCTATGCTCTGTAGCTCATTGTTTAGATGCTTTAGTAAACACAATACACTTCTCCAGAATGGCCGTTGGCAATATACATTTCCACTATAAGTCTCACAGGGCTCCCTCTTCTCCTTGCCCTGTCCTGCATTTCTGTTGTTTACGCTTTATGAGGATGGCTCTTCTGACTGATGCGAAGTGATGTCTTTTGTAGTATTGACTTCCAGTGCCCACCTGTTTGGTTGGCTAAAAAGGTGTACGCTCTTTTCTTGAATATATACACAAAAAAACGCATACACCCTTTTTGGCCAACTGCAATGTTGGCAATGTTCAGCTCCTTTTCTTGTGCTTAATGGCGAGTCCTTTCTACCTCCTCAAATCCCTTTCCTGCCATTCTCCCTTGCTTACAAGTCCTTTTCTCTGACTTTCCTCAAGACATTTTTCAGTGATGGATATTTTCAACTCTGCAGTTTTGTGAATTTTACTGCCCCTGAGTTCTATTGTTCAACTTGTGTTTATGGGAACTGGCCACAAAGCAGCGGGATTTCCTCAAGCCCTATACTGTTTCCATGGGCAACCCTAGCCTTTGGTCAATTCGTCTTCCTGATTGGAAATTAGAGTGACATGTGCCTGTCTGAACACGTAGGACTTGTCTCTCATTGTTCCTCATCCTTCCGCTTCATCCTCTGGACAAATTCCAAACTGTACGCAACAGGATGTTGACAGTGCTGACATCTCCAAGTGGGGAGACTGTTAGTAAAGACGCTGGAGGGGTGAACCCGAGCACCAGGAGATGAGGAGATGAGATGCCTTTTCCAAACTCTTCCCGATCAGACGGTATACCATCCTCTGGGTGTGACAGACATGTTTTAGCAGTAGGAAGAGTCCCATTCATGTAAGGAGAACACCAGGGCTTTTTCAAAATCAGTGTCTCCCCGAAACCCAAACTGGGGAATTTTTTAAGCTACGGCTACACATATGTTCATTAAGGGCCTTGGGAAGTAGGCAGAGTCCAAACTTTAGATGATTGAAGTCTTCAGGGTCAGAAGCACTCACCACCAGCTTCCCTTAGGTTACACTTTAACTGTCATTGATAGATGATGTCAATAAAAATATCTATTCTTTTTCAGATTATTTCCCCTTATAGGTTATTGCAAAATGTTGAGTGTAGTTCCCTGTGCTATACAGTAGTTCCTTGTTGATGATCTATTTTATACATAGCAGTGTGTATGTGTTAATCCCAAACTGTTAATTTATCCCTCCTCCCACCTTTCCCCTTTGGTAATAATAAATTATAAGATTTTATACTTCTCAGAAATGGGGGAGCTGAAAGAGAGGTATCATTTTCAATGGAAAAGCATTTAAAACAAGATTGAAGGTTTAACCAAGATTATTAGATGTACATCCTTGGAAAGAAATCACTTCATTTCTCTAATATTGAGCTGACAAATAAGACAAACCTTTTCACTGAACTTGCTTATAATAAAGTGATGGAAATATCCAATGGAAGTGTTAGAAACATCTTATTTTACCCGAGCCTTATACACTGTTCTATGTTAACTACACTTTGGCTCACACATCTGTTCATTGAGGTTACAATAGTCTCAATTTCTGTTACTGATCCTCCAGAGTGGACCCCAACAAGTGTCCCCCTGCCCAGTGTCATTGGGGCCAACAGATCGAGACTGAGTTTGGTTCACAAGCAAAGGAAACTTTATATTTTGATCAGAGAATGGAGAGGTGAGAGCATGTACTACCCCGTGGGCTGTGGGCTGGGCTGCTGTGTAGAGATCCTGTCAGAGTCAGTGGGAGGGAGGGGGCGGAGCTCTCGAGGGCCGGGTTGGCTGTAGCTCAGGCTCTATATCGCGGAGTCTGCACTGGGCCCCAGGAGCTGAGGTGTCGACCCAGCCATTCTGCACTAGGAAATCTGGTCTGAAGTGCCGGGTGTGGAACCTCTGCATGCGGGACCCTAGGAGCACGTGAAATTAGACAAAGCACAAAGGATAAAAAAGGT